>NC_064640.1:4504551-4807581 GCF_023864345.2 Schistocerca serialis cubense
TTTGTGCAACTTTTTCTTTCATGAACGAAAACGCCTTATCCATTTTCTTCCCTTTAAATTGCTTCAAAATATCGTATGAAGCTCTTCTGGTAAATTTCTTGACTGTTCCCAAAGAATCTACAACAGAATAAACGTAAAATTGGTATACAGCAGTAGTTTAGCTTATGTAATATCTCACTTTGCATGGACAAAAGCAAAATGGTGGTTGAGGACAGACAATGTTATTGTGTTAAGCAATTATCGTCGGTCTAAATTTCATGCCTGTAAAGGAAATGCAGCTCGACAACTTAGCAAAATACACTCCTGGAAATGGAAAAAAGAACACATTGACACCGGTGTGTCAGACCCACCATACTTGCTCCGGACACTGCGAGAGGGCTGTACAAGCAATGATCACACGCACGGCACAGCGGACACACCAGGAACCGCGGTGTTGGCCGTCGAATGGCGCTAGCTGCGCAGCATTTGTGCACCGCCGCCGTCAGTGTCAGCCAGTTTGCCGTGGCATACGGAGCTCCATCGCAGTCTTTAACACTGGTAGCATGCCGCGACAGCGTGGACGTGAACCGTATGTGCAGTTGACGGACTTTGAGCGAGGGCGTATAGTGGGCATGCGGGAGGCCGGGTGGACGTACCGCCGAATTGCTCAACACGTGGGGCGTGAGGTCTCCACAGTACATCGATGTTGTCGCCAGTGGTCGGCGGAAGGTGCACGTGCCCGTCGACCTGGGACCGGACCGCAGCGACGTACGGATGCACGCCAAGACCGTAGGATCCTACGCAGTGCCGTAGGGGACCGCACCGCCACTTCCCAGCAAATTAGGGACACTGTTGCTCCTGGGGTATCGGCGAGGACCATTCGCAACCGTCTCCATGAAGCTGGGCTACGGTCCCGCACACCGTTACGCCGTCTTCCGCTCACGTCCCAACATCGTGCAGCCCGCCTCCAGTGGTGTCGCGACAGGCGTGAATGGAGGGACGAATGGAGACGTGTCGTCTTCAGCGATGAGAGTCGCTTCTGCCTTGGTGCCAATGATGGTCGTATGCGTGTTTGGCGCCGTGCAGGTGAGCGCCACAATCAGGACTGCATACGACCGAGGCACACAGGGCCAACACCCGGCATCATGGTGTGGGGAGCGATCTCCTACACTGGCCGTACACCACTGGTGATCGTCGAGGGGACACTGAATAGTGCACGGTACATCCAAACCGTCATCGAACCCATCGTTCTACCATTCCTAGACCGGCAAGGGAACTTGCTGTTCCAACAGGACAATGCACGTCCGCATGTATCCCGTGCCACCTAACGTGCTCTAGAAGGTGTAAGTCAACTACCCTGGCCAGCAAGATCTCCGGATCTGTCCCCCATTGAGCATGTTTGGGACTGGATGAAGCGTCGTCTCACGCGGTCTGCACGTCCAGCACGAACGCTGGTCCAACTGAGGCGCCAGGTGGAAATGGCATGGCAAGCCGTTCCACAGGACTACATCCAGCATCTCTACGATCGTCTCCATGGGAGAATAGCAGCCTGCATTGCTGCGAAAGGTGGATATACACTGTACTAGTGCCGACATTGTGCATGCTCTGTTGCCTGTGTCTATGTGCCTGTGGTTCTGTCAGTGTGATCATGTGATGTAGCTGACCCCAGGAATGTGTCAATAAAGTTTCCCCTTCCTGGGGCAATGAATTCACGGTGTTCTTATTTCAATTTCCAGGAGTGTACATTGAAATATCAAGATTTTGAGGTAAAACGAATACCCACCGAAATACAGTCCAGAAACCTACAAGTTAAACAATAATGATGTAAGATTCGAGAAGATTCTGGAAATGGCCACCCTTGACGTCGGTGCACTAGGTTTAGCATTGCAGACTTTGCTGGAGGTTTCGACAAAGCACTTCCAATCTTAAGCTCTTGTGGAAACAGTTCTGCATACTTTTTCCACAAATTGTACTTTGGATAACACACGACAATTAACACTTGGTACTTTATCATGAACATCATTTTATGTTGCCTACAATTTGGCACTAAACTTCACTACTACTCTCAGTCAATCAAGCGTAATGACTGAGAAGTGTTTGGTGCAGAGCACTCTGGAGATGTGCATGCTTAGTCATTTGACAGCAACCGAATGCTGCATCGAAATCGGAATTTCCGGTATTTACTACGTTGGAAAGCTTTTTTCATCAAACGAGTTGTTTCCGCGGTGGTCTTATAAACATTTTATGAGCCACTTTTGTTTTCTCTATCGAGTATAATACAATTTGTTACCACAAGGTGTACAGTTCTACCTCCAGCTCAGCAAAGCTGTATGTGCTCTACCAACAAGAGCGCAACGTCACTCCAGTTTAATTAACCGTTTTGTAATGATCCTTCTTAAACTTTAAGCATCATACGTTTCTTTCAGTGTATCCAGGTACCATTCCCTAAAGTTTCGGTTCATAAGCAATAAAATATTCCACTGTACCAACAACTATGTCTTGCAGTTTAAAATCTGGTTTTCAGATCTCTATCTTACAATTATAAATTATTACTGAAACCTTTCGGTTTCCTCAGGTCTCTTTACACCAAAACTTTCTGTAATTGTTCTTAAACCTAGTGTTACCAATGTTTAAATGGCGTTCTATACATAATTCTACAAGGCGGCTTTCTTTCTTAGTTCTTTCCGCAGTCTACATGCTCCTACTATTTTCACTTTTCTTCCATCCCCTACTGTCGAATTCCAGTCGACCATGATATTAAATATTCATCTCAGTTAACTCTGTGAATAATTTCCTCTAAGGAAGAAGGAAGGTTAGTCTTTAAAGTCCCGTCGATAACGGGAACATTAGAGATGAGGAACACGCTTGGATTATTGAACCACCCTGGCAGTTTCTTTTATCTCATCTATTGTTTTACATCGTACATTGTTCCAATCACTTCATAGTATTGAATATATTAAAGCGTTCAGTATGATGTTCATAGTAAATTACCAGCATCCCTATTTGTTCATTTATTATTAGGCGTACTCCTGCATTACCCCTGTTTTATTAACACATTCTTATTAAAATGAGCAGATAAATGAAAACGAGACTGATGGACGGAAAGTAAGTAAACTATTCATTATTTCAAAGGAATTACCATACTGTTAAAACATTTATTCCACAATGAGATAAGACGGTCTTTGCCCTCACGGAAAAATGTTTGTGCTGCTTGCAGAACCATGGCTGTACCCAGACGTGCACCCCTTCGTCCGAAGGAAATTGATGGCCATGAATCTCATTTCGGATATCTAAAAATATGGAGACTGTATGGAGAGAGATCGGGACTGTGTGGTGGATATGTAAGGGCTTCCCAGCGTAACTTATGCAGCGGAGTCAAAACAATCAGGCCACCACGTGCGTGGGCATTATCCTGCAACAAAATGATACCATCAACAACATTCCTGAGCTTTTTTACTTGCTGGTGTGCTTAAATCTTTGCAAAGGGTCAACTTACTGCTGTGCACTAATTGTAACTGTGGCCCGATGTTCCAGGGAGTAAAAGAAAAAAATGGTAACCATTTCCTTCCTGGAGCTGGCGTGCCTGTTGTATCGACTACGCTGCAGAAGGTACACTGGGAATCCAGTACACATCCACCACACAGTCCCGATCCCTCCCCACGCGATTTCCCTATTTTTAGAGCCTGGAAGAAAGACATTCATGGCCGTCGATTTGATTCGGAGATCAGGTGTACGCCTGGGTACAATGACAGTTCCATAGGCAAGCATAAACATTTTTGCATGAAGGCATTGAGTGTCTTGTCTCACAGTGGCATAAACGTATCAGCAATTATGGCGACCACTTTTGAAATACATAGCTTACTTACTTTTCGTCCCTCTGTCTCGTTTTCATTTGATTTTCCCTTAAACACCATTTCTTGTCTGTCTGTTTGGTACCTATTTTGCTATTGATTTTCAACTAATTTGCCCACAAATTAAAGATTTGAAACTTTAAACATTGTTCAGAACTGGATACCATTGCAATATTAACTCATTTTCCTATCGGTATGTTCAATAGGGGTGAGAGTTGGGGTGAAAAAAGAAGTTGGTAATGCCTGACAGCTCAGCTACCATACAGGACCGGCCTGTTGTGTGAGTCAGTTGGAATGTATTCCTAACGATAAGCCAGCGGACAGGCGTGGCTGAAGGGAGAAAGGGAGGAAGAGGAGATTTAAAAAGAGAGGGGGAGTAGGAGATGTGTGCAATATACGTGCATACATGGGTGAGGCCGTGCATAAAATTATAGCATTTACATAAAAAACTATATAAATAAAAGATACAATCTCATCAAAGTATTTTGAAACCGTTGAGAAACTTCACACATGACTAAAAGGAACAAAATAATTGTTAAAATAAAAATAAATTTGCAGTAGAGCACACGAAAAAGTATAAAATAATTTCTCCTAACCCTGTACAGATTCCTAACCTCAAACAGAAGCTACTGAAAATTTGTGCTTGTGAACTCTGTAAAGCTGTTAAAATGCTTGTAACATTGATGAGAAAACTTAGGGTACATGCAACAGACTATAGTTAGGAGGTTAACAACTCACACCTCAGCTGTGTATTGTTGCTCATTACATTTGTTACAAGTATTGTCATAGCTATTAAAAATTAATAGACACAAATTTTGACGACTGTCTGTATGGTTTACGAATCTGTATCTGTATAGGGTTAGGAAATATTATTTTATACTTATTTGTCTGATTTAAGTACTTGATATACTAAAAATTTATTTTAATTTAAATGACTATTCTGTACTTATCACCCTTTACGTACCTGACCAGAAGTCCTGTTCTTCTTGCCATCTCACTTTACTAATTCCGACTAGTACATTTAGCTAAAATTTATCCATTTCCCTTTCTGTCCAGTTTTTATTTGGTCATCTTCTTGTTCTTCTCTCAGATCGGTACAAATGTTGCATTTTATTTTAAGCTAACTTCCAAATAAGTTAGAAACTTAAATTTTAAACATAGCTCAGAACTGGCTGGCAATGGACGATCTGGGTCTGTGGAAGGCCAGGATCTATAAAATTCCTTGCCGGTGTGGCAAACCTTACATCGGTCAGACGACACACACAGTACATGAAAGGTGCGTTGAACACGAACGCCACACTCACCTTTCGCAGCCCAGTAAGTCGGCCGTAGATGAGCACTGTATTACCACAGGACACGCTATGGATTTTTCTGCCACGAAAATCTTGGCCCCAGCGAAAACTTTCTGGGATTCAGTTATTAAAGAATCTGTGGAGATACGCCTAGCGCAAAATCTTGTAAATCGTGATGGCGGTTTTCAACTGGACAAGGCTTGGGACCCGCTGATCTCTCCAATTTCCTCTGAGAGAAGACATTTTATTCATAATGACACGTCTGGAGACATCTGACGTCTGTTTTTAGCGACGCGGGCGCGCATTCCGACAGAGGGCGGACATGTAGTTTTCACCTTACGCATGCACCTGTGGGCTACAGATGGAAAAGTTGCTCCAGAGGGCGCGGATTTCGATAGAGGACGCTCCTGTGACGGAGGCCAATGCGCATGCGTTTTCGCGCCAGTTTTTTGCTATAAAGTTGACTTTGGGAACTTGCAGTCTCCAGTGACGGACATTCACCTGAAGATGGCTCGACGATTGCCAGCCGAAATATCGTGGCAAGAAGTCAACAAGATCCGGCTGCAATCCCGAAATCTCATCGAACATTCAATACGCCGGGAAAACTTCAAGAATCATCATGCTCCTGTGTATTTACCAAGAAAAATCGCCAAACAGCCGTATGTTCTGAGAAGTTATTTAGACAACTAGCTTCGGCACCTAGATAATGCCATATCATATCCCCTGCTTATTAAAAACGTGTATACACTTAGTGCGTATCAAGGTATACCATAGCTGACTTTACAGAAAATGAAGCTTGATAATAAAAGTCCTTAAGACCACCAAAATGAAATCTGCAGTGTTTAGTCAAGTACCTGTGCGCAGAAGCAGAATACGTGCGCTTACTTGTTAGCATTGGAACACTTTTGATATTGCAGAGATATAACTGAAAATGCCAGACTTTACAAGAAACCAAAAATAGACAGTATGCAATCAGAAGCACCAACGAACAAAGCTTGTATAATTTTATTCCCACCACTTTGTATCTGCTGTTTCTAACTTCTCGGAACATGTGGGTGTTTGGTGATTTTCCTTGGTACATACACACATCAGCCAGGTCGCTGGGCGGAGGTGGCAACACATCTGCACACACGAGTCACCTAATTCCAGGGAGGGGGGCGATGAGCTCTGACTTGACGTTCAATCACATCCCAGATGTGTTCGATTTGGTTCAGATGTGGCGAGATGGGGGGCAGCACACCAATTGAAACTCTACAGTGTGTTCCTAGAACTACTCCATCACACTTCCGGCCTTGCGAAATGGTGCATTACCTTGTTCAAAAGTGCGACTACCGTCGGGAAGCATGATCGTTATGAAAGGGTGTACGTGGTCTGCAACCAGTGTACGATAGTCCTTGACCATCATGGTTCCCTGCACGAGCTCCACTGGACCTATGAATGGCCACGTGAACGTTCCCCAAAGTATAATGGAGCCGCCGCCAGCTTGCGTCCGTCCCACAGTACAGGTACAGGTATCAAGTAGGTATTCCACTGGAAGACGACGGATTCGAGAACACCCCCCCCCCCCCCCTATCTACATGATGAAGAAGGTATCGGGATACATCAGACCATGCAATGCTCTGTCACTGCGCCAACGTCCAGTGCCGATGGTCGGGTGCGCATTTCAGTCGTAGTTTCCGATGTCGTGGTTGAACATTGGCACATGCATGGGTCGTCGGCAGCGGAAGCCCATCGTTAGAAGTGTTCGGTGCACTGTGTGTTCAGATACACTTGTGGTCTGCCCAACATTAAAGTCTGATGTTAGTTCCGCCACAGTTTACTGACTGTACTGCTTCACCAGTCCGCCCAGCCTGCGACATTCGACATCTGTAATGACGGGTGGCCGCCCAACCCCACGACATTTCGACGTGGTTTCTCCTTGGTTTCGCCACAACTGCAGCGAGACTATTCCTCACTACTAGCATGAGACTACATTAAAAACTGTTGATTGGCGACTCCATGGAGTGCTGTGTGCACAACGACCATATATGTTAAGTTAAAAGGAAGGTCAGCGTTGGCAGTAATATTGATGTTTTATTGATAGCATAATAGATTTTCGATCACATGGTCATCATCTTCAGTGCTGTACAAATTAAACTTAGACACAGGTATCAAGTTATCAATAACCAAAACTGAGAAGCGATCACAATAACTTCGCTCGATCAAATAGTATCAAGATAACAGCGTCGCAGACCACTGTCCCGCCGTCTGGAGAAGAGGTTCCAAACGCGTCTGCCATATTATACCAAATGTAAGCAAACACATCGGTAGATTTACCTGATGTAGCTGCTTTGAATGCATGTTGACGTGGGCTAAGGCCATACAGTTTTCTTTGTGGCTGTAGGCGGCAGCAGAGGAACTATTTTTCGGTTTTGAAAGGTATTAAGTGGCTGTTTTTTTAATTAGTATACTGCTGACTGTCTTCCACGACTTGGACCGAAAGAGCAAGACAACTGAATCGCATATGGACTCTGGACGCCCAGGAGAGAGACCTACGATCTTCCAGTGAGATACGTTCCGGGAAACTTTGTCTGGATTTGTACACTTGTGCAAAAAGTGTGATTACCGGAAAAATTACTGAAGTGCTACTTTGGATCATATCGTATCCTTCGTCGATTGTTGGGCGTGGTATAGTACCAGCCTATTGCGTTACCGTGTCGATCCATGGGACAGATTCTTGCACTACACAGAGACGTTATGTCGATGGCACGGCACCTGAATACTTCCTTGTTATATGCATTATTAGATTTTAAAAATGACTATGGTCCCATCGGACATTACTACATAAAACAGTGCCCATAGACTCAGGCTTTGAGCTGAACTCCGTTCAGGCTATAATGGGACGCATCTTGCACACCGAAACCAGGATTAGGGTCAATCAGTTCCCCACATCTCGCGTAACTTTCCATCGAGTTGTGAGACGAGGATTCCCGCTATCGATGACATGACACGCGTTAGGTATTGAACCACTTCTAATCCTGAGGGCTTCATGCTACTCCGTCAGACACATGAAGTTGAGGTATATGCTGACGATGTCAGCGTCGTCCCTAGTAGACAGGCAGAACTCCTTCTTATGCAACAACTCATACAGGAATATGAAGGAGACAGCAGCGCCATCCTAAATAGGAAAAAATTAGCCCAGTTACAGATGGCCCATGAACAAGATGTGCACCAATCGAGCCCGCCGAAGTGGCCGTGTGGTTCCAGGCGCTGCAGTCTGGAACCGCGAGACTGCTACGGTCGCAGGTTCGAATCCTGCCTCGGGCATGGATGTGTGTGATGTCCTTAGGTTAGTTAGGTTTAACTAGTTCTAAGTTCTAGGGGACTAATGACCTCAGAAGTTGAGTCCCATAGTGCTCAGAGCCATTTGAACCATTTTGCACCAATCGAACTGGCTCTCCAATATCGCACTCCCTAAGCAACTGGGTTGTAGGTCTCAGACACCTCCAAGGATACGTAATACAAAAACTTGATGAACAAATTTCAATCCTTCTGGACAACCTTATGGAAGCACCGACTACAGCGTTTTCACATATTGCAAGTAGCCAATTTCATTAACACCTTTCCTTTGCCCAAGCTCCACTAAGAAGCATGAGCTTACTCCATTCCGATGAACACAGTGAAATAAATGTTGGCAACCGCTATTTTGGCAATACAGTCGTCTAACATATTTAAGTTATCCTGCCCAACGACAGTCACATCCATTCGCGACGGATGTTTGGATTTTCGCAGTCCTCTAGCCAATTTCAGTAGAATCCCCGTCGCATTATGTGCAGTCGTATTTAATTATGGCAGGCTACGTGGGAGAGGAATCCTTCAACAGTTGCACAGGTTTTATGTACCAACAAGCATTTCAACCTCCACCAATACATGCACATTACATGACTTACCCATCAACAAACTGGAGCAGAGCTCGATGGAATATTCAGGAAAAATTCCTACTGACAGAAGTCAAATCCACAGTGTAGTAGACTCAGGTGAAAAAAGTCAAGGGATACCTCCTAATACCGTGTACGGCCACTTCTGCCCAACGTAGTGCAAGAACTCAACGTGGCGTTGACTCAACAAGTTGTTGGGAGTCCCCTGCAGAAATATTGAAACCGTGCTGCCTCTACAGCCGGGTGTTGTGGGTGTAGGACTTTGTGCACGAGCTGACCTTTCGATTATGCCCCACAAATATTCATTGAGATTTATGTCGGGCATTCTTGGTGGCCAAATCACTCGCTCGAACCGTCCAGAATGTTCTTGAAATCAATCGCGAACGATTGTGACCAGGTGGCATGATATCGTTGCTTCAGATCACGAAGTCCATGAATCGCTGCAAATGGTCTCCAAGTAGCCGACCATAACCATTTCCGGTCAATGATCGGTTCAGTTGGAAGAGAAGAACCAGTCCATGCCATGCAAACACAGCCTGCAGCATACGGAGCCACCACAAGCTTGCTCAGTGCCTTAAGACAACTTGGGTCCGTGGCTTCGGGGGGTCTGCGCACTCTCGAACCCTACCGTCAGCTCTTACCAAATGAAATCTGGACTTATCGGACTAGGCCACGGTTTTCCAGCCCTCTAGTGTCCAACACATATTGTTACAAGCCCAAGAGAGGCACTGCAGGCGACGTCGCGCTGCTCGCAAAGGCACTCGCGTCGGTCTTCTGCTGCCACAGTCCATTATCGCCAAATGTCACTGCACAGTACTAACGGACACGTTCGTCAAACGTCCCACATTGATTCCAGCGTTTACTTCACACAGTGATGCTTGTCTGTTAGTACTGACATCTGTACGCAAACGTCATTGCTCTCACTGGTTAAGTGAAGGCCGTCGGCAAATGCGTTGACCGTGGTGAGAGGTAATGCATGAAATTTGGTGTTTTCGGCACACGCTTACATCTCGAAATATTAAGTTCCCTAATGATTTCCGAAATGGAATGTCCGATGCGTATAGCTCCGATTACTATTCCGCATTCAAAGTCTGTTCATTCCCATGGTGCGGATATAATCACGTAGGAAACCTTTTCACATAAATCATCTGAGTACAAATGACAGCTCTTCCAAAGCACTGCCCTTTTCTGCCTTGTGTACGCGATAATACCATCATTTGTTCAAAATGATTCAAATGACTCTAAGCACTATGGGACTTAACTTCTGAGGTCATCAGTCCCCTAGAACTTACAACTACTTAAACCTAACTAACCTAAGGACACCACACACCCATGGTCGAGGCAGGATTCGATCCTGCGACCGCGTGGTTCCAGACTGAAGCGCCTAGAACCGCTCGGCCACACCGGCCGGGGATCAGTGTATGTAATCTATGGGAAGGTTCCAACTAGAGGGAACTTACACAACATCGTTTTAACACCAAGTCCGCTCTGCAGAAATGTCAGATTCGTTTGTCCAGATAAAAATTCAGTTTTGTTGTGGATAAGGATGAATTAGCCTGTAATTCGCAGAACGACCCCTACCACCGTCAACTTGAACGTCATGTTCCAACGGGACTGGTACCTGTTACCATGGCCGAAACACCGGCCGTATATTTGGTACGTGACTCATTTCACTCACTACTCGATAACCGCTGCTACTCCGGAGAGATTGTATTTTCAGTCTTATCTGCAACAGCAACACTGAAATAATAATAATTATAACAATAATAACACCAATAATAGCGTGACAAAGCAGTTAGCATCTCTGGCTGTCTTTCAGCGGGTCACCAGTTCCCGACAACCATCAATTATTTGTTATTTAGTATTTATCGTTCTGGAAGGTTCTCAGATTTTGTTTGTTTGTAATTTTGGTATATTTTTGTATAATTTTATGTGTGTATAAAAACAGTACCCTCCGTCCAAGGCTTCAGTGCCGTCCTGGCTGTACGCTGGAGTTAGTAATAAACGTGCTTTCAGTGGTAAGTGTGGTAATTCACTGACGACCTTGCTTTCGGATTTGTATATGAATATGGTTACGGCGTGGTGGTATGTTGAGAGCTATCCCAAGATTTCTGTCAATAGGATGTCAGTGGGTATTGCCTATTTGAATATCTCCTGTCTCCACTATTTCGTTTCTTGAAGTTATCTACTCGTCCTCTATTGTACACTCTTCCTTCTCTTTGAGTGAATCGTAAGCTAGTCCTCACTTCGATACTGTCAACAATCGTCTTTGAATTTATCCAGGTCCTGTGCTGTTAATTTTCGGTCTTTCTGAAGTTTCTTCAGTTTTAATCTACAGTCCATAACCACATCTGACCGTGGAAATGTTTTGCAGCTTAAAATCATGTTCCGAAATCTCTACCTTATCATTATGTAATCTATCTAAAAGCTTCCCGTTTATACAGATATTTTCCAGGTGTACTGAATTATTAACTATTATTGTAATATAAAAAATTTCGTCTAAATAAGTACAGAAAGAAGGTGCGCTGGCTCAGATTCATGTAACATCACAGTGGGAAATTCCGGGATCTAGTGTACTCAGTAACAGCACCATTGGCCTGATGTGATCAGAACTGTGGAAAACGTAGGCTGATATAACTCAGTACGTATTCAGTCTTCATCATAACAAACTGATAATGCAGTTCAGTGCTTAAGACAATGGACTCATATTCGGGAGGAGTGGTGTTCAGTTTGTAGCTCTGATAGCCTAAATGTCGAAGAAACATTAAGATCTAACCTTCCGTATTCTCTGTATGAAATATATGTATTTCCTGCGAAGATGACCTGCTCCTCTTCTTCTGTGGCCCCTCGTCAACCCTGCATGTGGTAGTATGGCTCAACAATGAAATATAAGTTTCTTCCAAGCGGCACACTAGGGCTACCTAATTTAAATAACCTTTATTCTGTAGTCGTACCATTACCTAGACGGCTAATATAAGGGATTAAAATGACCAATGCGGTACGCCCCAATGACTCCCAAAATGATACTTCAACAACTGTTCGTTCAAACTCAATCGTAGATTACTTGTAGGAAATAATTTTTTGCTTTCTAGTTAAATATGTGTACTCTCAAGGTATATGGACAGTGGAGCAATGTTACCACACAACAGGAAATGATATGTAATTTTGACAATAATGAAGGCTGCAATATTTGGTACAAATGTTAATTATGATCAGTATGAACCAAGGTACACTTAGATTTTATGGCAGTGTCCATATATGATGAGAAAGATAACCCGTTAGGTCATTCTGTAGTAGTTCTGGGTGACCATACCGATACTTTCTAATATTTAAAGCTTTGAAATTAGGTCCGATATACGACCAGAGTGCAATATTTTAACATTGAGCGAGGATTTACTGCTCCTTCTAAACAATTTGCACTACCACACATAAAATGACTGCCACAGATCCCATATCCCAGGCTGCGTGAATGAGAAGAGCTCGCCCCAGCTAGCGATATAAGGTTTCTTTCACTTCTGTAATTATTTTGACCCTCTAATTCGTGGCTAAACACTTACATAAATCTAAACAAAATTGATACACAAACTTTGGATAGAACAGCGGTTTATTCCTCATCAAAAAGTCCCAAATCTGTCTACTGATTTCAAATTCATTTGTTACTTCTCGGCTCACCCTTTGCTTCTGGCCTTGCGTGGCCGCCCACGCGCACGTCACAGCACATGGCGTTCTTGGGAGGGTTCGTAACACGATACGCAAAGTCGGGGGTTGTTTTCCACAGTTGACAGCGTGTGTGATGTTTCTGTAGTCTAGTGCATACAGATATCTAGCACACATACAAAATTATATTGCATACTCGACTTTTATTCATGTGGAGCTGCATATTTTCCAGTAAATTCTTACTTGTTGTGTCCAGTGATTACTTTTCTATATTGTTATTACATTAACTTTCGTCCCATAAGGGAGGGCATGTGTTGCTAGTGCTACTGTCGTGCTCAAAAGTATCCGAAAGACCTGAAATGCATTTCGCCTGATTCGCATACAACCCTCATAACGCAGCTGTCCAGCAGGTCCTCTAGTCGCTCCTCGGTACAGTCGTTTGACTATTGAAAATGGTTCCAACAAGTCACCACTAGAAAATACTGCTCTGTATCGCAATAACTCAAGATGTAAAGTAACACCACGAAACTACAAATATCAGAGAACACCTTATCATAGATAAGACTGTCATTAAGGCTGGTACGCTCACATTTATTACAATAAATGACATAACTGAAATGTTACCACTCTCATTATTTGGTCAGATAGGTAATGCACGTAGTTAGTTCGTCGCATTCATGAGTTCCTCTATCAAAGTACCATACCGTATTTGTTACTTAACACAAAATGACATTAAAAATTTAATTTATTCACGAGCTGCTAGTTGAGAATATGTATGAACTTCAAATGACACGACGAACCGCCTCGTTCTGCATATGGATTCAAACCCAGGTCAGGCAGACTAAGCAAAAATTTCGTGAATAACGGAAACTAACAGTCATTCTTGACTAGGCATACATACAGTGATATACCTCGATTTTAGACACTATCAGTTAGGAAATATAAACTTTAAATTACATAACGTAAACATTTTTAACGGGCGAATATTCCTACCCAGCATCTATTTTCCCTGTTAGCGAACGACGAGATATGTTAAATATTGCTTCTTCACAAGTACCTTACTTGAAATTCCGTGAGGTAAAGCTTTGTGTTGGAGAGGGATTCGAACCCAGAACCTAATCGAATTGTTATCGAAGATCACTCAACTGTGACATATCGGATTTTCTCGGCAGTAGCAAGATGCTTTAACTGAAATGACGAGACGAAACATTAATTTTTTGCTTCCCGTGACTCCAACCCGGCAGCTATCGCTGTTATATTCTAGAGAAAACGAACGTTAAATATGGGTTTGTTGCGCCAGCAGTGATATGTGAGCTTGTTTGAAATAGAAATCATATGACGAATGAAAATACATTAAAAATCAAAATTATTATCCACTAGCAGATAGGTGTTCTCATGCTAGAGCTTGAAAACACATAATAAAAAAATTAGTGGTGGGGTGGATTCGAACCCATTCAAGCGCAATATGTGAAGATGTTGAGGAATCTGCAGTTTTGAACAAACAACAAATTGTAGTCAAGCTGTATTGTCACGAAGGGATCAATTTCCGCGTCAAGGGCGGTCTGAGTTGCATTCCCAGTTCAGAACCATTTTTATCGACACACAGGAACTCAAATAAAATATGGATTAAGTGTCCTGTGACCCTACATACCGTTTGCTTCGTCACTAGAAATAAATAACTAGTATAAGAAAGGTTACTGGTGATAGAGGTTCTACCTGTCGCCACTCCTGACTTTATTGTGGTTCAACAGAATATCTACTTGGTAGAGAAGGAATATCTGTTTAATGTGAATTTCAGATCTCAATGCCATTATACCTTCTTCACTTGGCGTAGCCAGAAGAGAATAGAATCAGTCTCTCCCTATCAAAAATCATCGGAAGTAGTCGGAATGGAACCCACACCACGAGTATATGAATTTTTCGGCAATCCAACAGACCACCAAATCCTCTTCTCTGGGGCACATTTTTCTATTGTAACACTGTTGCGCCCCACTGGATGAGAATTGTGACACACAGGCTCCCTATAGTGGTTTGCAGCATGTTCAGTATATTCATTTACTTGGTTGACCGGATCGACATGAACTAGCTGCCTCGGCTACCCAGTGCATACATTCGACTATATTTTGTAATCACCGAAATAAAATCACGTAACTGCCACCTACACAGAACTGCCAACAGGGTAGGATGCAGAAAGTTAAATAAGACGTCTTCCTTTCCACTTGAGCTACTCTATTGCGCCCGCGAAAGGTAAAGGTCCCGAGTTCCAGTCACGGTCCGTTACACGGTTTTAATCCGCCAGAAAGTTTCAAGTAGCATGTCGGATTGTTATAGATAACATCAGAAAATTCGCATATATCGTTGATGATTAATTTCTCTCTCATGTATACTATTGCTTAAACAACACTAAAAGAAACCCTACGAAATTTGTGCACTGTATTATAAGAAATGAAATAAAACTACCCATGATAACCTTACGGCGAAAGTCTGTTTTAATAAAGCTCAGTATCTGTACACATGCGTGCCTCTATAGGACTGAATTAGTAAAATACTACTCAGATTTCGATTGGGTCTGTGATTAGTTGGTATGCTGTGTCATACTCAAGCAGTATGCAAATGTGGCATATCATAAATAAAGTTATGTATTCCTAGAAACCCAAAATTTGCTTGTCAGTAACGGAAGGAGACATTACCCACTGTGCACCATTGGAAGTTTTTCACCATTGCACTATGAGCCGAAAGTATTTTCTTGCGTTTTCCTTATCTGTGTTTGATCTGACTGCATGTAGCACTTTCACAGAAGGGATACAAATGTTACACTCAGCGAGACTGGAACTGCCCACCATTACAGACGCATTTTCACAAGTCAGCATGTTACCACAGCGCCAGCGAAGCAGTATGTGTCTTGTGTTCCTATTACTACGCCAATAGCGACTAGAACTCGCAAACCGCTATTTAAAGGACAAGATTAGTTGCGATTTCCACGTGCAACGAATTTCCTGGGCTGAAAACCGTAAATTTACAATCTTTTGTTACACTTCAAGCGATAACAACTCAGATTATTCAATGGAAATGTCAGGAAAAACCAAGTGAACTTTGAGGCTTAATTCTGTGCACACCAGGAAGTAACTCGTCGATCACAGAGTTCTCAAACATACCTCGCCTTGTTGCCAAATCTCAGTTACCATACCAGCAGGAAGAAGACGAACCGAAGTGTTCCTACAGAGGTCTGGGAAGTGACCATAGCTGGTATCTCAAAGACGCGGGGGGGCACGGCCTGGAATACGTGATACGTCTGATTCGCATTTCTGTAAATAGGTGTAGGGACTGGAGCGTAGTTACTAATAATACTCAGACATGACTGCAAACTAAGGATCATAAATCAGTAGCTCTCATAGTTGTTTTTACATTTCTATCGTAAGTGTACTCAAAACAAAGAAAATCATTCAAGGACGTTTACGTGCCTGGCCCATAGTCGAGCACAACAAACAAATAAAAATGAAAAGCAATGTGTGTGTGTGTGTGTGTGTGTGTGTGTGTGTGTGTGAGAGAGAGAGAGAGAGAGAGAGGGAGAGAGAGAGAGAGAGAGAGAGAGAGAGAGAAGAGAGAGAGGGAAAGAAAGGGAGGGAAAGAAAGAGAGAGTGAGATATAGAGATAAATATAAAAAAGAATGAGAGAGACAGTAAATAATTGTTGTAAAGAAATTGCATCATTGTATGTAAAGAAATCTTACATTAAAATGACACGTTCCGCATCATTACGAAATGTCGTATTCATGAGCTATGGAACAAATATTAATCGAATCAAATCAAATCAAATATAATATAATCATATTGCTGACTAGCCATGAAGAGTCATGAATTACCGACTTTTTCGCCAACATCAGTAACCAAATCTAAACTTGAAAATAAAAGACCACAGTTTTTTAATAAACCGGGAATCCTATCAAGATCCTTTCGTTTCTGTTAACTAACCACGAAAGATGTCAGATAAACTTCCATTCAGAAGTAACAAAGTGTGCATGCATGTAAAGATGAAGCGCATGATGTGAAGTTCTGTGACGGAGATACGAACCCAATAAGTTATCGGATTGTTAACTAAGTAAAGTCAAATGTTATGTATCTGTTTTTCTTACCAGCTGCTAGGTGTTTGAATCTAAAATATGGATAAAAATTTTTGTGCCTGAGTGACAATCGAACCGCACACCTGCTGTCCATCTTTATTATCCACGAATATAGCTTAAGTATCAATTGGTTACTCACCAACAGTAACATGTGTGCGTGTTTGAACAGAAATAACGACACCTATTGCGAATGTTGGCGACACATGAACAGACATTAAAATGCATGTTAATTATCACTAGCACGCCGGTGGGCACGTGATAGGGTTTTAAATGAAATTATGAATATTTTTGTACTGGATAAGTACTCGGACCTGCTTACTTACCTTTGGTCGAGAACTAGAGAAGATTGCAGTCTTGGGAAAAGGAACGAAATGGCTGAACTACACAGTTCCGAGAGATACATATCCTCGAGAGAGGACATACGAATTCTAATCTCAGTACAGCACTAAATTTTTCGACGTGTGTAGTTCAATCAAGTACAAGTAAAATAAGAGCCTTGTTCCTTTAAATGGCTATCGGTTCATCAAATAAAATAAATCTTTCTAATGTAAGTAAGCTTGCGCTGGCGACAGTATTTCTCTTTGCCATGTCTTCCGCCTATGACATTTCCCAACGTAAACCGGCTCTGCCCAGTTGGTAATCAAGGAACGTGATGTTTAATGCGGACTCTGAATTATAAAGTCATTCTCTTGAAGTTAACAGAGGTAAAGTAAATCTGTTTGTGCCTCTTAAAAGTAAATGCCTGAACCCACGCATTGCACCTGTGATAGTTCGTTCCCCAGACCATTGTCGCCACATTTCCCAGCCGCTTGAGAGTGCTGTAACAGATCATGTGCTTAGCTTACAAAATTAGTCACGGTGGAAAAAATACGAGTCTATTAAATGGTTAAGTAGAAGCAAGATTCTGACGCGGAGATTATGGTGTTCTCATGTCAGCGGGATGTAGAGACTCTTTTAGGCATCATATCCTCGATGTGAAACCATTTGAAATTTTCACAAATTCAGCAACTTTCTTAGTTCGAGAAAATCCACTGTGAAGTCTGAAGTTACCTGATAATTCGATTATTACCGTCATTATTACTATCATTTTCTTCATACCGCTGCTGGAACACATGTGCTTGAACATTATTTAACGCCTTTTGGTCATTATAGAAGTATTTGCCCAAGAACAGATTCTTTCCCTGTCAACGGAATTCTTTTCATGTTAATATCAAACATCAGCGATTACTCGTAGATTACATTTAAACTGAAGTAATTGATGAAGACGTCACTTGATAACAAAAACGCGCTGTTTTTTTCATTCATTTGTGGCTAGAAATGGCTGTCGAATACTACCAAACCTAAAGCCAAGGGATCTTACTGCCTTCCGATATACATCGCTGTCAGTTCTTCCATATGATTTGGTCGACGTGACCTGTTTCATGTTGAGTATGACGGAGAATCTTTTAGAAAATTAAATGTTTTCCTTTACAATAAACAGAAAGATTTTCATACTAAGCTATCCAAGTTCAAAAATTTCTCAATATTAGTTCAAATTTAATATTCGCTCCAGTAATGTGGGAAAGTATTTCACAGTTCCAAAACCTACGTCCGACTCATTGACCTTTCAGTTAGTCGCTGACCATAAACTCTAGCTCAGAGTGACACCAGTTTAAGTAACCTAATGTAGCGAAGACTGTTTGCCAGTGCTCTTTCTCACCGGAAAATACGCAATTAACCCGTTGCGCTACGTAAGTACACTGTAACAGTGATTCCTGTGTGTATGCAATGCATACGGATTGTAGAATTTAGTGGTGCTCTCTCTTCCACTTCTGTGTACATTATGTCTGATCTAAGCGGGCCTTTTACCATTACAGGTCTTGGGGAATGCAACATCATACTGACAACAGCAATGTGCTTTTACTGACAACCTCACTGTTCGTTTTGCCTGGTTTTGTAATCATTTAAATGAAACAACATGACCTTCCAGTGGGAGACATTTCGTCCCCCTTTTCCTTCAGTGAAATTTTCCAGTAAGCTTTTTCCCTTCCAACCAGAGAAATGCGGCATAGTACGGCAGGTTAACGATTCACAAACCACGATTTAGTGCCATTAAGACGATTTCTTTAAACATTGTCGTAGCTGAAGGAATTTAGTTTCTTCTTAAATCGTCTTATGCAGCAACGTTCTCAGATATCTCAAATAGGAAAAGCTCTTTATCCAGGTACGAAGGTTGTATAACCAACTTCCCATAGTTTGTGTCAATTTAATCTGTTCGTCTGATAGCACTGTCTAAGTATTTTATCCAAGAAATATCACAAGTAGTGCACCTGTAGCTGTGGGAATCATTCGTTGAAAACGAATTTAACACCAATGGGTACAGTACTGCTAAATATTGAAAATGATTATCAATCTAAGACTGAGTTCATTTACAAACTGAAGCGTATTTATAATATTGAAGCTAGACTGTGTATCCTTGTCTTCCTTGAGTGGGCATTGGAAGGCGCTTACACACACGTGTACAATACTATGAATACTTCGAACTTTGTAGTTGACGTTGCTCCCATAAACTAATTTTTTTTTTATTTCTTCTAGGTCTTCAGCGTGCAATATGTGTTGTAGATACAGTCTTGGACAAAAAAATTTGACCGCCGAGTCTTTCATGTAGGGTGAACAATACAGTCGTGCTCCCCTCAAAATTCTATATCTGGCAATATGCACGATCTAGCAACATTGTAGACTATGGCACTTCCCAGAGGAAATCTTGACTGCAGTCTGAGTACACCAGTCTTGACTATGACTGTAGTCTTGAGGTAAAACACAAGACTAGCTAATACGACATCTGGCAACAGAAAGCACACGTCGACAAAACTTTTATCGTCCCTTTCCTCTCGGTGCTGAAGCTATGAGTGTAATTCAAGAGAATCTACAATATACAAAATTGTTAAGGCTTTCGTGGCCACTTGTTGACAAACTGCCTATTGGCTTCTGTCTCGGGTTCTTCGGCCGACGTTCATCTAATGATTTTTCTGACGTTTCGCCAGCACGAGTGGCTGGCATTGTCAAAGCTTCACCCTCCATTGCCAGTGGTGAACTGGAGCCGAGCTCACGGCCGCAGACTATATGTACCTGTTGCACCAACGTCCGAGGGCTTCTCCGCGGTCATTTCCGGTGCGGCTCTCCTCTTGCTACGTGCGACGGTCGTTCGCTGCAGTACGGGAAGCCAGGATCCGTTTACCTTAAGGCTTTCCTCTTTCTTGTTCAAACTGTACGCGTGTTTTTGTATTTCTACAGCTTCTCTGAACAAGCGCGTGTGATAATGCTTCTCTACAGCCAGAACTTCCGTGTCGGCGAATTTTATTACGTGGTCGGTCTGGCTGTAGAGAACCACTATCACACGCGCTTGTTCAGAGAAGCTGTAGAAATACAAAAACACGCGAACAGTTTGAACAAGAAAGAGGATACCCTTAAGGTAAACGGATCCTGGCTGCCCGTACTGCAGCGAACGACCGTCGCAGGTAGCAAGAGGAGAGCCGCACCGGAAATGACCGCGGAGAAGCCCTCGGACGTTGGCGCGCCAGGTACACTCTTTGACATAAAACTCGACCGGCGGCCGGCCGCTTCAGAGGTTAAGTCCGCGCCGATCGCGACATGGGACAATAAAACTGGCCAACTCGCTAATTCTCTAAGTCCGGTTATCTGCACAATCTGGCAACACTGCAGACTGCGGCACTTCCTGGAGGAAAACTTGTCCCATGATAGAGAAACACCGGGCTGATTACGCCTGTGGTCTAGCGGTAGCGTGCGTTGTTTCTGTTCGTAATGTCAGTGGATCGAGAGCAGCGGGCATAAAATATTTTTATAGCCTCTTCTGTCTGAATGCTGAAGACGTGAATGTAATGGTAGCGCAGATTCAATCTATTTCGCTTTCTGACACACCGATATCAAAATTTTATCCAGTAACGATTTTGCGGCAGATTTCCTGCAGACTGTCCTCCTCTGGACGCCGTATGCGGCAAAGCTCCGGGATCCATTTGCTGGCTACCGGCAGCGGCCGTGGCGACAGCAGCGGCGCTGCGCTCCCCCGTTCTTAATCGAAAGCGCCTGCTCCCGCTCATCGCTTTTGATGATTTAAAACGCTTTATTATTAAATGTTGCTCCACAGAAAATTTCTACGATTTCCATTCACGCTCAAAAGCAACGGAGACTGACGCCCTGATTAGTAGGCGGGTATTATATTACATTAATCGGCAAGAGCTGAGTATGGCCCGAAATTAATTTTATAGACTGGGACGAAATTAAACCACCTCGCTACATTCGATGAATTTATAAATGCTTCATACCTCGTTTCTTCTCCTTTCAAACTCAATTATTTGTGCAACTTTTGGTCAATGTTCGGATGTTTTCGTCAAGCCGGGGTGAGCGTCTGTGGTGTAAAGTGTATTACAGTTCTTGTTTCATTCCTTATGGTAACTCTATGCAATAAACTGTGTGAATGCCTTGCAATGCATGCTCTGTAGCAGTGCAGGAACACTGCACATTTGGAGTTCCATGTATGGGTTCATGAAGTATTTAATGTTGATCGGAAGTGATAGTTAAGGTCATCAGATTTAGACCAGAAAAATTTGTCGTTTTGGAGGTTTCAGAGAACGGAAACGAATTGCTAACGCCGGTGTTAGAAAACGTCTACAGTTAAATGCTATTGCAAAAATTTAGAAGAGGGGAACTATATTAATCAACATGTGCATTTCATAAACAACCTTCTGACATGTTAGACCTATATGACGAACAAAACTTAAATTTATATCGTTGACAGTCGCTTTGAATCTTTTCAGGATCTATTTTACAGTGAAGCACCTTGGCATTTGCAAAGCAGACATCCATGATATTAACTTAATTTACTAAGTCGAATCGGACGAAGATTGATGTTTAAAGGCATTCTTCAGATTTCGTATAAAGAATTTTTACTAGCCGTTTGCAACTCCATTAATTAAAATGGAAAATAAAAGGTTGTAGTCAGCGGCTTCCACCGAGATTGGAACTGCTATGTCATCCAGTACGACCACCGCAACGCACAAGGAAACTTCTTTTTTTTTAATTTTGCTTTTTTTTCTTTTACTTTTTTTGACGATTACCCCTTTTTTTCTCTCTTATTTTAAAGCCTCTTAGGAAAATGGCAATAAAAAAAACTAAGTGCCACCGCCACTTTTCATTCTATAACAAAAAAAAAAAAAAAAAAATCTGGTCCACTTCAGGCGTTGGCTCCTGACTAAACCTACCCCAAGAGCTGCCTATATACCAGGGGAAATATGGGAATTCAATGTTAGGGCTATCATTACAATCAAAACAAAATCTTCCTTTTTCTGAATTTTATTTTTATTTTGATTTTTGTTTTGTTTATTTTTGTTGTGTAATTGATCAGACGCCTTCTGCACCCCGCTGGTAATATGTTGAGTCACGTCTTCTCGAAATTGGTGTGTTCCGTTCAGTAGTTCAGAAATGTTCATTGGTTCAAACTGGAAACCTTCTTCACTCTTGGCTTAACACATTCCAGCTGCGAGGCGGGTCGTGGAAAGCACTCCCAAGGAAGTTAGAGAAAAATTGTCTGTATTTTGGGTGGCGGACAACGACATAATGACGGTCGTTGAGGTATGTCCAAAAATCGAGTACAGAATCTACAGTTTGACCAAATAGGTAGTTCTCCCCTGATGGTTTCTGACGTCGCCTTGTGGGCTATGTCTGCATTTGAGACATTCAATTATCATTAATCCAGAATGATACAAGTTTCAGCTTCCGGCGTGGAAGAAGGCTGTTGACGCCGACATTATATCATTTCAACGTAGGGATAGCAAAACGGGTCATTCAATGTTTCTCATTCAACATAAAGCACGTAAGATAATTTTCCGTAACGTTCATAATCATCTAAAAATACAAACGAAGTAAAATTACATCTGAAGCTTATTCGAATTGAATATAATGTAAGATACCAAACGCTTTGCACCTCGATGTCGAATTTGTCCACGTGCAATCTTTTGCAGCATACAAAAAGAATGTCATGATTACCACGAGAATGAAGAAATATGTTGGTACGGATGGAAGCAAGAAGAGACGCAGTCAACAAATATTCGATTCCTCATGGCATTCATTTCATTTGAGACGTAAGAAGAGTTAAAGCGGGATATTACTTTCGTTAACACGAAAGATATGCCGCACATATTGATAACGAGGAAGTCTGCGTCTTCATACGTTTCCTGCTTGAAATCTGTATGCTCTCTTATATACTTAGTAGCCTGATCATTGTTTCAGTAATGTTACCCTCTTGTTTGACCCCGTAACGATGAACACATTCCAAATGCATGTCTCTGCATGAAAGTAGCTGTTCGAACCCTTCCTGGGTTGCTTTTTGTGTTTTATTGCTTGGAATTCCTGAAGCAGACCACTGTGCCTTCTCCCCTTGTGGGTTAGGTCTCAAAACTAAACCGCTTTTTATCCAATGGCATAATTTATTCAGACAGCATCAGCACAAGACTGTCAAACAAAGCCTTTCATTTACAGTTGCAACACACTAACCAGCACTGACCGAAGTGTAATCTACGGTCATGGTCCGAAATTAGCAGCTGTCTGCTACTGTGGCAAAAGCCGTACTACACTTTCGATTCCGCAGCACCATTTTATCTGGTAACACTGTGTAGTTGCAGAGTTGTGCCAGCATGTCTGTCCTCACACTGTCAACTTTATGTATCTCACTTCTCCTGCAGTGTTGATCACGAGGAGCAGAAGTAAATTAGTGTATTCTGCATGACGTAACATTCAGTGTTCCCTCCTTTCATAGCCACTCTTCATGTGCATCGATACCAAATAGGAATGTGAAAACTCTTGCGAGTGAGAGCATGACAATAATCGTAACAAGAACAATCAAATAATGAATAATGTTTATTCCAACGCAGAATGAGAATGGCTTTAAATATAAAAATCTATATCTATATCCATATCTATTGATCTTTGAGTTGGCACAATGCAAATATATTCTTAGCATTTAGTTACCGAATTTAGTTCGGGATGTTTGCAGAGAAAAGGAAAAGTCGGTACTTCTCGCTAGTGTAATATAATGTGAACCAGCAACTACCCTTTCCTTAGAACACGACTCAAGCAGGTCCCCAAGTAGGTACCAAGGCACTGCTGCATTCTGTTCCCTGACATTGCTCTGATGACGGTTAATGCAGATAGTTCCGATTACGAAATACAAAATGTATTGCAGGTTAGTTCCTAGGATAGTAACATTAAATTTGCGTTGTAAACGGCACATGAACGTGACGACTATCCATATTACTCATCAATATAAAAAGACAATATTATGGGAATTTAGCAGGATTACTCAACATGAATTCTGAAATTGGTTGACTGACCGCACAGGTGCTAAACGTTCATCAAGAGTATACTATGTCCCATTCGCATTAGGAATATGAAGATCGTCTTCGACAGCTCGCAACTTTCACATTGCTATCTCCACCCTACTCCAGACAGCCCTCGGTGGAGTTGCATTAAGTTGCCGATGCAATGTAAGGCCTTCAAACCGACAACAGACCACATATTGAAAAATACAAGCGAGTTCTCTTGCAGCGTAAGTTTAATGTAACTAATCTAAAAATTATTGGACAGGAACATTGTCCTATTCAAAAAAAGCTGTCCAGCAGGTCCTCTAATCGCTCCTTGGTACAGTCGTTTGACTATTGAAAATGGTTCCAACAAGTCACCACTAGAAAACACTGCTCTGTACCGCAATAACTCAAGATGTAAAGTAATACCGCGGTACTACAAATATCAGGGAACACCTTATCACAGATAAGACTGTCCTTAAGGCCTGTAAGCTCACATTTATTAAAATAAATGACATACCTGAAATGTTACCACTCTCATTATTACGTCAGATTGGTAATGCACGTAGTAAGTTCGTCGTATTCATGATTTCCTCTTCAAAGTAACATACCGTACTTATTATTTAACACAAAATGACATTAAAAATTTAAGTTATTCACGAGCAACTAGTTGAGAATATGTATGAACTTCAAATGACACGACGAACCGTCTTGTTCCGCATATGGATTCAAACCCAGCTCATGCAGACTAAGCAAAGATTTCGTTACTGACGGAAACTAACAGTCATTCCTGATTAAGCATACAGAGAGTGATATACCTCGATTTTAGACAGTATCAGTTAGCAAATATCAACTTTAAATTGCATAACGCAAACATGTTTAACAGACGCGAATTCCTACCCATCATCTATTG
The DNA here is from genome assembly GCF_023864345.2 of Schistocerca serialis cubense. Classification (NCBI taxonomy): domain Eukaryota; kingdom Metazoa; phylum Arthropoda; class Insecta; order Orthoptera; family Acrididae; genus Schistocerca; species Schistocerca serialis. The sequence goes on from NC_064640.1 coordinate 4,529,636, forward strand.
TCCCTGTTAACGAACTACGAGAGATGTTAAATATTGCTTCTTCACAAGTAACGTACTTGAAATGCCGTGAGGTAAAGCTTTGTGTTGGACACGGATTCGAACCCAGAACCTAATCGGATTGCTATCGAAGCACAGTCAAATGTGACATATCGGATTTTCGCGGCAGTAGCAAGATGTTTTAACTGAAATGACGAGACGAAACATTAATTTTTTCCTTCCCAGGACTCCTACCCGGCACCTATCGCTGTTATATTCTAGAGAAAACGAATGTCAAATATGGGTTTGTTGCGCCAGCAGTGATATGTGAGCATGTTTGAACTAGAAATAATATGACGAAGAGTTCAGCACTCACTGGGAATAGAGCCCCACACATGTCGTTGTTGACTACACACAAAGAGACGTCAGCTACCGAATTTTTCTCCACCAGCTGCTCAGAATAACATCTTGAACTTACAGTCATCTCGCAAATAGTTCTGTGTCTCACTGGGAGTTAAAAACGTCAGATATTGTTAGTGTTGACAACGAATGAAAATACATTAAAAATCAAAATTCTTGTCCACCAGCAGATAGGTGTTCTCATGCTAGAGCTTGATAATACATAATTAAATCTTTAGTGCCGGGCGAGGATTCGATCCCATTCACGCGTAATATGTGGAGATGTTGAGGAATCTGCAGTTTTGAACAAACAATAAATTGTAGCCGAGCTGTATTGTCACGAGGGGATCAAATTCCGCGTTAAGGACGGTCTGAGTTGCATTCCCAGTTCAGAACCAATCTTATCGACATACAGAAGCTCAGATAAAAGATGGAATAAGTGTCCTGTGACCATACATAGCGTTTGTTTCGTCACTTGAAATAAATAACTAGTATAAGAAAGGTTACTGCTGATAGAGTTTCTACATGTCGCCACTCCAGACTTTGTTGTGGTTCAACCTACCGTCTACTTGGTAGAGAAGGAAAATCATCTTTAATGTGAATTTTCAGACCACACTGCCATTACACCTTCTTTACTTGGTGTAGCCAGGAGAGAATGGACTCTGTCTCTCCCTATCTAAAATCATTGACAGAAGTGGGAATCCAACCCAGACTATAGGTATAACAACCTACCATCCGTCCAACAGACCACGAAATCCTCTTCTCTCATTTTTCTATCGTAACGTCGTTGCGCCACACTGGATGAGAATTCTGACACACAGGCTTCCTGTAGTAATTTGCACCATGTTCAGTAAATTCATTTACTTGGTTGACCGAATCACCATGAACTAGCTACCTGGGCTACCCAGTGCATACATTCCACTCTATATTTTGTAATCACCGAAATAAAATCACGTAACTGCCACCTACACAGAACTGCCAACAGTGTAGGATGCAGAAGTTTAAATAGGAAGTGTTCCTTTCCACTTGAGCTATTCTATTGCGCTATCTGTTTGTAGAAAACGTCGTTCAGTACAAAAAAAAAGAAATGCTGTAACTGTTTGTCTCTCAGAAGTCAAGACCTGGCCATATGCATAATCTCACAGTGCTGTGGAATCCAAAAGTTCTGGAGGAATAGTTGTCGAGCTCTGGAGCTGTTGTAGCTACGTGTCAGCTAGTAGCGTAGATAACATGTCGCGAGTTCGAATACATTCAGTGCTACATTTTTTTAAACGCAATTCTGCTGTCTGCTGAAGTTGTCAATCTAATGGAACTTTGAACATACTTCCCTTCACTTCTCAACCCAAAGTAGTCGCATGTGGAAAAAGGGCTAACTACTGTGACATTTTGTTCTGTTCAGGTTTAATAGACAGCAGGCAGCAGGTGCATCTCGAAGATGTGTAGGGAGAGCGCATCGTGCCATAATATGTCAGAAAAGTATTTTCTACATTAGCTGTCGTGTAGTAGTGAGATTTTATTCTTCTTCAAACTTTGTTTGACAGCTTCAATTCAGAACAAGTTTTCTAATAACTCAGATTATTCAATGGAAATGACAGGTAAAATCAAGTGAACTTTGAGGCTTAATTCCGTGCACACCAGGAAGTAACTCGTCGATCACAGAGTTGCCAAACATACGTTGCCTTGTTGCCAAATCTCAGTTACAGTACCAGCAGGAAGAAGACGAACCGATGTGATCCTACAGCGGGCTGGGAAGTGACCATAGTTGGTGTCTCCAAGTCGCGGCTGCTCCGGCCTGGAATACGTAATGCGTCTGACTCGCTTACTGTAACTAGGTTTAGGGACTGGAGCGTAGTTACTAATAATACTCAGAACTGACTGCAAACTAAGCATCATAAATCAGTAACTCTCATTGTTGTTTTTATATTTCTTTAGTAAGTGTACTCAAAACTAAGAAACTCATTCACAGGCGTTTTCGTGCCTCGCCAATAGTCGAGCACAACAAACGAATATAAATAAAAAAGAATGTTTATGTGTGTGTGTGTGTGTGTGTGTGTGTGTGTGTGTGTGTGTGAGAGAGAGAGAGAGAGAGAGAGAGAGAGAGAGAGAGAGAGAGAGAGAGAGAGAGAGAGATAAAAAAGAATGAGAGAGAGTGTAAAAAATTGTTGTAAAGAAATTGAATCATGGTATTTAAAGAAATCTTTCATTGTAATGACACGTTCCACATCATTACGAAATGTCGTATTCATGATCTATGGAACAAGAAGTAATCTAATGTAATGTAATATAATCTAATCACATCATATTGATGACTAGCCATAAAGAGTCATGAATTACCGAAATTTTTGCCAATACCATAACCAAATCTAAACTTGAAAATAAAAGACGACAAGTTTTGTAATAAACCGTGACTCCTATCAAGTAACTAAATGCTAAGAATATATTTTCATTGTGCCAACTCAAAGATCAATAGATATGGATATAGATATAGATTTTTATATTTAAAGCCATTCTCGTTCTGCGTTGGAATAAACATTATTCATTATTTGATTGTTCTTGTTACGATTATTGTCATTCTCTCACTCGCAAGAGTTTTCACATTCCTATTTGGTATCGATGCACATGAAGAGTGGCTATGAAAGAAGGGAATACTGAATGTTACGTCATGCAGAATACACTCATTTACTTCTGCTCCTCGTGATCAACGCTGCAAGAGAAGTGAGATACATAAAGTTGACAGTGTGAGGACAGACATGCTGGCACAACTCTGCAACTACACAGTGTTATCAGATGAAATGGTGCTGCGGAATCGAAAGTGTTCAAAATGGTTCAAATGGCTCTGAGCACTACGGGACTTAACAGCGATGGTCATCAGTCCCCTAGAACTTAGAACTACTTAAACCTAACTAACCTAAGGACAGCACACAACACCCAGCCGTCACGAGGCAGAGAAAATCCCTGACCCCGACGGGAATAGAAACCGGGAACCCGGGCGTGGGAAGCGAAAACGCTACCGCACGACCACGAGATGCGGGCCGAAAGTGCAGTACGGACTTTGTCACAGTAGCAGACAGCTGCTAATTTCGGACCATGACCGTGGATTACACTTCGGTCAGTGCTGGTTAGAGTGTTGCAACTGTAAATGGAAGGCTTTGTTTGACAGTCTTGTGCTGATGCTGTCTGAATAAATTATGCCATTGGATAAAAAGCGGTTTAGTTTTGAGACCTAACCCACAAGGGGAGAAGGCACAGTGGTCTGCTTCAGGAATTCCAAGCAATAAAACACAAAAAGCAACCCAGGAAGGGTTCGAACAGCTACTTTCATGCAGAGACATGCATTTGGAATGTGTTCATCGTTACGGGGTCAAACAAGAGGGTAACATTACTGAAACAATGATCAGGCTACTAAGTATATAAGAGAGCATACAGATTTCAAGCAGGAAACGTATGAAGACGCAGACTTCCTCGTTATCAATATGTGCGGCATATCTTTCGTGTTAACGAAAGTAATATCCCGCTTTAACTCTTCTTACGTCTCAAATGAAATGAATGCCATGAGGAATCGAATATTTGTTGACTGCGTCTCTTCTTGCTTCCATCCGTACCAACATATTTCTTCATTCTCGTGGTAATCATGACATTCTTTTTGTATGCTGCAAAAGATTGCACGTGGACAAATTCGACATCGAGGTGCAAAGCGTTTGGTATCTTACATTATATTCAATTCGAATAAGCTTCAGATGTAATTTTACTTCGTTTGTATTTTTAGATGATTATGAACGTTACGGAAAATTATCTTACGTGCTTTATGTTGAATGAGAAACATTGAATGACCCGTTTTGCTATCCCTACGTTGAAATGATATAATGTCGGCGTCAACAGCCTTCTTCCACGCCGGAAGCTGAAACTTGTATCATTCTGGATTAATGATAACTGAATGTCTCAAATGCAGACATAGCCCACAAGGCGACGTCAGAAACCATCAGGGGAGAACTACCTATTTGGTCAAACTGTAGATTCTGTACTCGATTTTTGGACATACCTCAACGACCGTCATTATGTCGTTGTCCGCCACCCAAAATACAGACAATTTTTCTCTAACTTCCTTGGGAGTGCTTTCCACGACCCGCCTCGCAGCTGGAATGTGTTAAGCCAAGAGTGAAGAAGGTTTCCAGTTTGAACCAATGAACATTTCTGAACTACTGAACGGAACACACCAATTTCGAGAAGACGTGACTCAACATATTACCAGCGGGGTGCAGAAGGCGTCTGATCAATTACACAACAAAAATAAACAAAACAAAAATCAAAATAAAAATAAAATTCAGAAAAAGGAAGATTTTGTTTTGATTGTAATGATAGCCCTAACATTGAATTCCCATATTTCCCCTGGTATATAGGCAGCTCTTGGGGTAGGTTTAGTCAGGAGCCAACGCCTGAGGTGGACCAGATTTTTTTTTTCTTTTTTGTTATAGAATGAAAGGTGGCGGTGGCACTTAGTTTTTTTTATTGCCATTTTCCTAAGAGGCTTTAAAATAAGAGAGAAAAAAAGGGGTAATTGTCAAAAAAAGTAAAAGAAAAAAAAGCAAAATTAAAAAAAAAGAAGTTTCCTTGTGCGTTGCGGTGGTCGTACTGTATGACATAGCAGTTCCAATCTCGGTGGAAGCCGCTGACTACAACCTTTTATTTTCCATTTTAATTAATGGAGTTGCAAACGGCTAGTAAAAATTCTTTATACGAAATCTGAAGAATGCCTTTAAACATCAATCTTCGTCCGATTCGACTTAGTAAATTAAGTTAATATCATGGATGTCTGCTTCACTGTAAAATAGATCCTGAAAAGATTCAAAGCGACTGTCAACGATATAAATTTGAGTTTTGTTCGTCATATAGGACTAACATGTCAGAAGGTTGTTTATGAAGTGCACATGTTGATTAATATAGTTCCCCTCTTCTAAATTTTTGCAATAGCATTTAACTGTAGACGTTTTCTAACACCGGCGTTAGCAATTCGTTTCCGTTCTCTGAAACCTCCAAAACGACAAATTTTTCTGGTCTAAATCTGATGACCTTAACTATCACTTCCGATCAACATTAAATACTTCATGAACCCATACATAGAACTCCAAATGTGCAGTGTTCCTGCACTGCTACAGAGCATGCATTGCAAGGCATTCACACAGTTTATTGCATAGAGTTACCATAAGGAATGAAACAAGAACTGTAATACACTTTACACCACAGACGCTCACCCCGGCTTGACGAAAACATCCGAACATTGACCAAAAGTTGCACAAATAATTGAGTTTGAAAGGAGAAGAAACGAGGTATGAAGCATTTATAAATTCATTGAATGTAGCGAGGTGGTTTAATTTCGTCCCAGTCTATAAAATTAATTTTGGGCCATACTCAGCTCTTGCCGATTAATGTAATATAATACCCGCCTACTAATCAGGGCGTCAGTCTCCGTTGCTTTTGAGCGTGAATGGAAATCGTAGAAATTTTCTGTGGAGCAACATTTAATAATAAAGCGTTTTAAATCATCAAAAGCGATGAGCGGGAGCAGGCGCTTTCGATACAGAACGGGGGAGTGTAGCGCCGCTGCTGTCGCCACGGCCGCTGCCGGTAGCCAGCAAATGGATCCCGGAGCTTTGCCGCATACGGCGTCCAGAGGAGGACAGTCTGCAGGAAATCTGCCGCAAAATCGTTACTGGATAAAATTTTGATATCGGTGTGTCAGAAAGCGAAATAGATTGAATCTGCGCTACCATTGCATTCACGTCTTCAGCATTCAGACAGAAGAGGCTATAAAAATATTTTATGCCCGCTGCTCTCGATCCACTGACATTACGAACAGAAACAACGCACGCTACCGCTAGACCACAGGCGTAATCAGCCTAGTGTTTCTCTATCATGGGAGAAGTTTTCCTCCAGGAAGTGCCGCAGTCTGCAGTGTTGCCAGATTGTGCAGATAACCGGACTTAGAGAATTAGCGAGTTGGCCAGTTTTATTGTCCCATGTCGCGATCGGCGCGGACTTAGCCTCTGAAGCGGCCGGCCGCCGGTCGAGTTTTATGTCAAAGAGTGTACATATAGTCTGCGGCCGCGATCTCGGCTCCAGTTCACCACCAGCAATGGAGGGTGAAGCTTTGACAATGCCAGCCACTCGTGCTGGCGAAACGTCAGAAAAATCATTAGATGAACGTCGGCCGAAGAACCCGAGACAGAAGCCAATAGGCAGTTTGTCAATCTACAATATATTTCGCTGTCTGTCACATTGGTAATAACAGTTTGGTTCAACACTATTTTAGCGAAAAATTTCTTCGCCAGACATCTGCCTCCGAACACCGCATGTGTATGAGTTCTCTGGGGCCCGTTTGCTGCCTACCGGCGGGTGCAAGGGAACTGCCTCGCCTTCTGCCGACAACGTCTGCTCCACCCCTCACTCTCGACGGTGTAACATGCGTTGATGTTGTTGAGTGGTGACCCTTAAAATCTGTCTACGATTTGTGTTTCACACTCGATAGCAATGTAGGCACATAACCGTTTTCATTTGATGACTATTTTATTACACTAGTATGCAATACATCAATGTGGCACAGAATTAATTTCATTGTTCCTGCTCCAGTGGGCTATAATTAAAGTGTAACATCCTGTTCTTTTTCCTTTCACAGTAGATTCTTAAAATAATTTATTTTCGTCATGGATTTATATGTTTAAGTCAAGGCACAGAGAGTAAATGGAATAGAATGTGTTTGGTTTCTTTCTTTGAGTCCCTATGGTAAATGGATGCAAAACATTGTGTCAGTACCTTTCAGAATCCGCTCTATAGCTACTCAGGCAAATTGCTTTTTTGAGTTCCATACATTAATTAATGGGGAAGTGAACACTGTTCAAAAGTGATACTTAAAATATTCCATTGGATTTAGGGCGACAAAATTGCCCGTATTTGAAGCTACGCAGAGAAAAAGTAAGTTGCTAGAGCCCCTGTTAGCAAATGTCTGCAGATAGTTCTGTGGGGTGGCGGGCGGAATTATTGGTATATAAATGTTTTGTATTTATGCTGTTTGCCGTTCTCAACACTGGCTCTCTAACTACAATATTGGCAACCAGAAAGTGATTAGCAAAACGTGAAGCCCGTAATTATAATTCCTAGTGTCCACTTCATCTGAGAAATACATTTATAGCTAGAGCTTATAGCTCTGAGGAATTAGGAGATTGTCTGGAATTCATAATTAAAACCATTCCTTCTAAAATATTCACTATATTCTGAAAGTCACAGACCAAAAAGAATCCACACAATCCAACTACCAGAGCAGTTCAGAGTCTAATGCACTGATGTAACTATAACTGTTCAAATTAAATATTTAAGTGAATGCTCGCCATAATTTGATGATAATGTTCATCAAACGCCACGCTAAATAATGGTAGAATGTCCGTCCCACGGCGGCACGTGAAAATACGACATACGCAAACTGAAGATAGATCATTAAAGTCATCCCAGAATTAACACTTTACTCGAAAACGATTTCATGGTTACGCGTATCCCGAGTAACTCATTACGGCATCCGAGGCTGTTTATAGCAATGATACCGACGCGACGCGACTCCCGGCACAGGTGGTGCGCTAATCAGCGTCTGGAGAGAACTGGGGCCTTCTTCTCTCACGCAGCATTCTTACATATAAAGCCGCGGTGCGGACGGCTAAGGGAACGTCTGCTCCAATCCGCTCTCTCGACTAGCTGCTGAGCTAGTAATGCACCACTTTAAGTTATTGAATAAATCATTGCTTCCTTTGCTGATGGCCGATGAAGCTTTCAATTTAAATGTGCTATCAGCACACAGGTAAGTAATCATAATAAAAGTCTGACGTGGCTAAGTCAAATATTTTGGGCGAGAGAATTAATTTAATTACACTACACGCAGTAGACGAGCTCTGAACTTGCCCTTTGGAGATACGCTATCGCTATATTTTTATAGTTATTCAGTTGAAACTTGTCACATCTTTATGATTATAGCGGATCTCCCCTCTATTTAAATTGAAACATCCTAGCCTTATTTATTCGCCTACTTAATCTATCTTGCTTCCTTAATTTTAAAGATAAAAACCAGAAAATCATGAAATTCAACTAAAATTTTAATTTGTGAGATCCAGAATACTGATTCTACTAAATTATTATGCAAAGGAATCTAAAAAAAAAATTAAGTTTCTAGCTCTTTTCTGTTGCGCCAATGATTTTTACAGAAAACATCCAAATTTCGAAAATGGTTAAAGTTATTGAACTGATATTCAACACATATTGATTTAGTATTACTCCTGACATGCTAGAAACGTTTCAGGTTATTTACTTGGTTTTTAAAGTATTGCGCAACATTTATGACGTCAGAGCTAGTTACAGCAGACTGGCTGGCATACAGTGGAAAGACTGATGTGAATTTTATACGGCGTGAGTAGGCTGCTTCCCTACATCACCCTCTATTTAATTTTTTTTTGAATGTAAATGGAAAAGAAAAAGAATTAATTACAAAAAGGGAAGCAAGAGTACAGCTTAACTCCCTATGAAATTTAAAATTGAAATGTAAACGTATAGAAATATTGAAAGAAAACTTATTACCTACTTCAATTATTTAAATTGCTGGGATGTTCACTGCTTAATAAGCAACATTATTACTCAAAATTTAAGCAAAATCAATGAAACACTTTGGCATAGATATTGCCTTAGACAGACAAACACATAAAATATGTAAAATTATGAAAATCTTAAATCCATTAAATACATTTTTACATACACAAATTCAAAGAAAATAACACAGTTATTCATGATACATAAACAGATAATTATATCTTAGCAGTCTTTTCTAAACCAGAAAGAAAATTTCAGAAATCATGACAATTTCATTTTTGCACACGTGGTTGTAGCCGCTTTGGCTGGCGTTCTACACTTCCATTCACAAGGGTAGAGGAGGGGAAATTTCTATGGAGTGCGTCCTTCACGTTCAGTCTAAATTACATGGTGAAAGGGGAGGGGTCACTGTGAGTTGTGTTCAAGTCACTCCACGCTTTCACGCAGCTACCAGGCTGCCATTATGTGGTTTGTCCTGTAGAACAAACAAAAAGAATGCCTCAGACTCTGTTCACTTAATATCTAAGGGTGGGTCACAATGAAATGGGGATATATACATTTTATCTTTCAATATGTTACTGGAACAAAGTTAACAGAACTTTTTCAATTTTACTCTCATGGTTACTTAACTGTCATAAAATCGATAAACAAATGGCTCAAAACGCCGTTAGTCACGTACTAGAGAAAATTTATGCTCAAGGCATACAATCATAAATCCTATTTAATTTCAATTTATTATTTCTGGGCCGGAACACTGAACCAGTGCTCGGTACATTCCTGACAAATCTGTACTTTATTTACTTAGCTGACTCATCTTCGATTACTATATTCTTAGAGATAGTATGAGTATATTTGATTAGTAGTTGTCTTCTCAGCTTCTTTGTACATGTGAGTAACTTGTGGTAATAGTACAGTTCTGAGTGTTCAAAACACACTACGTTTAGTTGACTACTAAATCTACTTATTGGTCCTCTGCTGCTGTGTCAGTTCCACATTTATGTACTTACTTCATCGAAGTGTATTTATGCTGAGCTATAAATAATGTTTCATGTCTGCCATTATGTTACTCAATTATGTTGCTAGTGTATGTACTTATTTAACACTCACTCTATTAACATTTAACTCATAGGATAGCACATTTATTTCATATCTATAGTGTACTGCAGCTGATCAGTTTCCTCACGTGGCAATCCATTTCCACTCGATCGGACGCTGAAACCACGGGTAGTCTCTCTCGACCTACCACTAAAGTGCATTAAGTAATTATGGACGAGCGTAATGCTAAATTCCTTAAACCTATAGGACACCATGAGCTGCTCTGTCTCCTCTAACATAAGGGTACCTATGGTCGCATTCACGCGTCCAACTCATAACCTCAATACATGCAGGTGTGTCACCGCACACCCAACACCAAGATAATGGCCAGCTCCAACCTTATAAATACTTCAGGGACGTGTCCTCCACGTCTCAAACACAAACACTACTCAATTCCATTACACTGCCATTCGTTGCTACACAAGGTGAGTTCATTTTTCCACTTATCTGCATATTTTTCATAACACTAAGCAATCTCTTTTACTATTAATTAGTTAGCTCTACAGCATACAATAGGTTTCACTGCCACTTCAGATCCTGCTTGTACACGACTTTGTATATCTTTTTAAATTACTGTTGGTGGACCATTTCCAATAAAACAACTTTTTACTTATAATATTACCAGGGTTCTATACATACTTGTTACTCAAATACCTTTGTATCTTAATTACATCATACTTCTCTATTGTTTATGTCACTGTTAGGTTTGTCACATTAGGTATTTTCTTCACTAATCGGTGGATAGAATGGTTACAGAACTCGTGGCTTGATAGCCATTACGGAAAATTTTTGTATTGCAAAGAAGGAGTCGAAACTTTGGTGGATAGCAAAGATGAAGAATGAGTGAGACCTGAAAAGGAAAGAAGATCTCACACAGCTGGGACTGCACAGCTGCCACACCGTGTAGAGGTTACAGAACACCCTCCACCCTATAGAATTCATAAGTTTATTATTGACTTGATAACCATGACGGAAAATTCAATGTATTGGAAAGAAGGGATCGAAATTTTAGGTGGATAGAAAAGATGAAGAGTGAGTGAGACCTGAAAAGGAAAGAAGATCTCACACAGCTGGGACTGCACAGCTGCCACACTGTGTAGAGGTTACAGAACAACCTCCTCCCTACAGAATTCATTAACTACCTATGAACTTCTTTAGGTCGGTCACGTTCCTGAGACCTAATAGCTTTTTACTCTTAGGGTACTCTAGCCTATATGCATTGGCATGTGGCTTTCCTATGATCCTGAAAGGTCCTTGGTATACGAACATGAATTTCTTTGTTTCTGTATTTATTTTCTTTGATTTTTCCTTGGTTTTGACAAGGACTAACTGACCTATTTCCAAACTGGTGGGTACAGCTTTTGCGTCATGACGCTTCTTCCTTTCCAATGCTCTTTTTCTTATATTTGCCCCAGCCTTTAACTTCTTCTCGTCTGTGGATATTTGCGTTAGAATAGGGAATTCTACCATATCTGCAATCACATTGTGCGGTTCTTGGCCAAACATCAATTCGCAAGGCGCAAAACCAGTTGCATCATGCCTTAAGTTGTTAATTACATTCTCAAAATACTTCATGTGCTCTGCGCAACTTGAGTGTTTCCGAGCACAGTAAGTCCTGCAAAGCCTATTCATTTCTCTCATAATACGTTCACTCATATTTCCTTGGGGGAAATACGCAGATATTTTCAGACGTTTCACTCCGGCCTTATCCAGACATTCTTTAAATCTATCAGAAGTAAATTGAGGCCCATTGTCTGACAGCAAATTCTTCGGAACGCCAACGTTCACGAAGAAATCTTTTTCCAACTTTTCTACCAACGATTTGCATTTGCTCTTTTAATTGGGTATAGCTTAACATATTTACTAAATCCACCCACAACAACAAAAACATGGTTGCACCCACCTCTCGAAGCAGGAAGAGGGCCAAACAAATCACAAGCCAGTAATTATAGAGTTCAGTTCGCTCTACTGAATGCATATCCCCTTGTATTCTGGTGTTAGCAGCACGGACTTTCTGGCACACTACACAAGATGCTAGACGCTTGGCAACACGGCGGTACATGTTGTCAAACACAACTTTCTCTTTTAATTTTGCAATGCACTTCTTTGCACCATAGTGCCCATACCTCAGGTGTACATAGTCGATTAGTATGTCTACATGTTGTGAGGGAAAGCACAGCTTCCACTCAGAAACACCCACCTTTTCCCTCCTAAACGGAATACCTTTATGTAGACAGTAGTATTGCGAAACCTTATGATAGTTCGCATCTCCCAAATAGCTCTTTACTAATTTCAGCTGGTCATCTGCATTCTGCTCACGTCTCAAGTTCTTAATCACCCTCTTTAATGCACTTTCTTCCTTTACTTCGTGCAACGCAAACATTCGTACTTCACTTAGGTCTGTTGCTGTAATTCCCGCGTCGTCACAGAGTTCCGCACTTCTAGATAACCCATCAGCTACCACATTATCTTTCCCTTGAATATATCTAACCTCAAGGTCAAACTGCTGGAGATACAATGACCATCTTACCAAACGAGCATTCCTCAACTTACAGGTCTTTAAAAAGGTCAACGCCTTATGGTCACTGTAAACAATTATCTTGTGACCTAATAGATACTGCTCAAATTTCTGTACCCCAAATACAATTGCCAATGCTTCCAGTTCTGAGATGCCATAATTTCTCTCTACTGCCTGTAAAGATCGACTTGCGAAAGCTATAGTCTTGTGCACTTCTTGGTCGTTCTCTATTTCTACTTGGAATATCTCCACAGCTATACCATAGCCACTAGCATCAACAGACATACAGAATGGTTTTTCAAAATCAGGATGATGTGAAATAGGACTATTAATTAAAGATTGTTTAAGCACCTCAAACGCCTGTTGACATTCTGCTGTCCAAACCGAAGGGGTATTTTTTTTCAGCAGGAGGGGAAGACAGGGCGCATTAAAAGCCTAATCACTAACAAAACGCCTATAGAAGCCGAAAAGACCGAACATCGATCTCAACTGCTTCTTGTTTCTGGGAGCCTCAAATTTTTCAATGACTGATAGCTTACCTGGGTCAGACAGAATACCTTTTCCACTTGTCATATATCCCAAGAAACCTATTTCCTCTTTAACGCACTCTGTCTTTTCAATCTTTAGTTTCATGCCACCTCTCTCAATAGCCTCTAACACTTCCTCTAATAAAAGTATGTGTTCTTCCCAGGTACGAGTTGCTATTAACAGATCATCTACGTAGACTGTTATTTTATTACCCAAGGCTGGTCCTAAAACATGGCACATCACACATACGAGGGCATAAACAGAGACATTAAGTCCGAAAGGTAACACACGGTATTGGTAACAAACTTCTTCGTACAAGAAAGCTGTGTACTTCCTTGAACTTTCCGCCAGTGGCAAATTCCAATATCCACACGTGATGTCCATAGAAGTTAAGAATTTTACTCCCCGGAACTTTTGCAATAACTCGTCCATGTTCTGCGGTCTATCACTTTCCCTAACCACTATTTCACTCAACCAACGAGCGTCCAAGACCAATCTGACACTCCCATCTCTTTTTGGTACAACAACAAGAGGATTATTGTACTCACTGACCGCTTTTTCAATAACACCCCACTCCAGCATTCTCTGTATCTCCTTTCGAACCGCCTCCTTCCTAGCTACATGTATTTGGTATGGCTTCCTGAAAAACACTTGGCCAGGTTTCACCTTTAATTGACATTCATAACCTTTGACCACGCCAGGTCGATTTGAAAATACCTTATGATGCCTTTTTAAAACGTGTCTCAGTTCTTCCTTCTGATTAGCTGAAATTTTATCGATTTCCTGCAATTTAGCTTCTATTTTGTCCAAAATAATTGCTTCTTCTTCTTCTCTGTATCTCCTTTCGAACCGCCTCCTTCCTAGCTACATGTATTTGGTATGGCTTCCTGAAAAACACTTGGCCAGGTTTCACCTTTAATTGACATTCATAACCTTTGACCACGCCAGGTCGATTTGAAAATACCTTATGATGCCTTTTTAAAACCTGTCTCAGTTCTTCCTTCTGATTAGCTGAAATTTTATCGATTTCCTGCAATTTAGCTTCTATTTTGTCCAAAACAATTGCTTCTTCTTCTTCTGTGTTTAGCTTACTTTTACTAAGAGTAACACCTTCGTCCCAATATCTCCTATATTTCAGAACTCGTATAGGCAGCTCCCAAGTTTCATCATTAGTTACTACATGTTTATCAATAAAAGGTACCGTAATTACTCCGGTTATCGGCAAGACCAACTTTAACTGGCTTCTTTCAAAGTCAACAACACTCTGATATTTCGACAAGAAATCTATGCCAATTAAAACCTCAATAGTGAGATGATTTACAATTAAGCATGGATGATCAATTAAATTACCATAATGTTAAAGGGCAGCAAAGCTTCTTGTTTTACCGTTTTTGACACCTTGCCAGTAGCACCAATTATTCTTAGTCCTGATACTCTCATTACTGTAAGCTTGTCTTTACCAGGTAATGCATCAAAGAAGGACTGAGATATCGCACTCACCTCACTTCCACTGTCTAAGAGACAACGTACATTGATACCCAACATATTGACTATTATTATAGGGTGGCTTATTCTAGTTTGTACAGATGGTTCCTCAAACTCATCCAGTAGTTCCTTTTGGAGTTGTCTCCAACTAAAGTGATCGACATCTGTCGACATTACATTTAGGTCAAAGTGTGTAGGGGTTTCCTGGATTAGATTTTCAGCTGCCTTTTCCAGTCGGTCTATTAATTTCAAATCGAAACACCGCACGACTTCATTATATTTAGTTTGCTGAACATGACCCAAATTACTGTAGTCTGAGCGATTCTGCGCCTCCAGACCGGGCATAACACTAGTTGCAGCTAAACCACTTTCGCTATTATCTTCGGGTTCCTTCTCAAGTGACAACTGGTCACAGCTACTGGGTTCATCGACCCCCAACAGGCTATCCTCTACATTCTCACTTACCTCCTGTCCAAAATCTATTAGTACAGTATCAACATCCTGCTCAGGCACTTTAGATAAGAGCACATCATCGTCATCGTAAATATAAGCATGAATTTCTTCTGCTTCTTCACCTGACAATTCAGTATTTTGTAGCTCTTCTCTACCGTTACACTGTTGCGCCTTCTCTTTCTCTTCCCACTTAGAAAGCGTCTCTAACACGGTATCTATCAAATACTGTGAGTGATCTAAAATTTCTGCTGTATCCTTAGATGCTACCGACCCCTCATCCACATGTTCAGTCTGAGTATTCTGATCTGTCTTACCAATTACTGTAATTACTGGCTTAGGAAAAGTAGCCGCCTAGTGAGCGCCATTGTCCTGCCTCTCCCTACTACTGTTTCCTTTATTTCCATTATAGTTAAATGGCACAGCATTGCTTTCCGCACTGTTGTTTACCTGCTTAATTTTGTTCGGAACAAAATTACTATCATTTGGATGCCATTGTTGGTTCTGATAATTATTTCTCCAATTCCTACCTCTCTTAGGATGGCGAACACCTACTGTTCTGATGTTTACATTGCCATTCTGCTCGTTCTTAAAATTACTACTAGTGTTATTACCATTTCTGTTATTACGTGCTTGCTCCTCATTGGCAGCAACACGCTCTACACGTTCCAAGTATTCAATGAAACGATCCAGATTGTCTCTAGGGGCAGATATAATTCTAGTCTGCCAATACCATGACAGTTTGGCTTCAAGACCTAGTATTATCATTTCAGGTTTTAGCTTTTCGGCCAAATGTGACAACCATGAAATCCATGACCTAGCAAACTTTTTAATAGATTCCTTGCCTACATTGAAGCGTTTTCCACTCCAAAATTCTCTCAACACTTCATTTTGCTTATTACTAGACCAATACTCATTAATGAAAGCTGTTTTAAATTCCGCTAATGTTTTACACTTCAACATAACATCAGCTGGCCAACGCATGGCGTCACCTGCTAAATGGCTTCTAATAAATGAGATTTTCTCTCGTTCACACCAAGTTGGTGGAAACACATCTTCAGAATCGTTCCAGAAATCTAGCGGGTGGATATTTTTATCTGGATCAAACAGCAAGAACTGCCGACACCCGATAAAAGCGGCGTTTGCAGCTACAACTTGTTGTACACTACCATTACCAGAAGTTACTGAAGCTACTTTACTCTCAATGGTAGTAATGTTAGTACTAATATTTTCTACTCTCATTTCAACATTATCTACTCTTTGCACAATATGAGTAGTATCAGTTTTGATTGCGTCTACTTCTGCTTGACATATGTTTACTTTTATATTAACATCTTTAAACCTATCTGAGCACAGTTCAGATTCCGCCTCGATCTTTTCTGTTAACTTGTGCTCCAGCCTCGCATCTTCCATTTGGAAGTCTTTGCGAACCTCAGCAACTTCGGATGTTACTGTTTTATACATTTCAGAAAATTATTGAACAACCTTTTTCTTAATATCCTCATGATTGTAATCAATTTTATAATTCAAACTGTCCAGATCCTCTTTCAACTTATTGCAACCAGCCTTGAAGGTATTGTCCATTACCTCCAATCGTTTATTAAAATTAGTTTGGCTGGCCACAATCTCATACTTTTTAATTCAACTGTCATTTTAGCATTACTGGCTGACATTTTTGCGTTACTGACAGCTATTGCTTATAATATTACATTTAAATCAGTAGCCTCAGTATCTTTGGGTTGCTCACTAGCTGGCCTTTTATCACACTCAGGTGACGAAAAACTAGCTCCGATACCAGAATCATCAAAACTAAATGAAACTTCTGATTGATCAGTCATATCTAACTTATCCTTTTTAAACTCTACCACCTCTGATGACTGTTTCGTTTTTAACTCATCAGATAAACTATTATCCAATAAATTAACACTTTCTAATTTCTGCTTTACTGCAGGGGTCTCTATTATTGAAGCATTGCCCCTTTTCACACTACTGTCAGGAGACAATACTTCATATTTCAATTTAACATTACTATTTTCATTCATATTTACACTTGAACCGTTGTCTGGATTTACAGTTCCCTCAACAGACATAGGTTCTGATTTAAGTTTAACCTCGGTTTCCTCTGGCAGTTCCATCGCCGACAGTCTTTTAGTGCAGGTTAGTTAAATTTTTAACAGCTTTTCACTTAACTTAGTTCCTTCTGCACGACGTATGGCGTTGCCGGCGCGGCGTACCAGGATTACTGATGCGACGCGCCGCGTTGAACTGCAGACACCACTTCGACGGCTGCTGTGTGTTTGCGTGGCCCGCAACTGCAGGCACGGCTCCGGTTGCTGCGGTGAGGCGAAACTGGCTTCTCGCGATGCCGGCAGTGCCGCTAGACTCAGTGCCAGCTCCGTCAATCCAGATGCGTTGTTAATCCAATTGCGTCGTCCACATGCACACGTAACACTATCACTGTTCTATTACTCAGTTGCGTTTCGCATTTCACTCCCGAATCCGAATATTTAAAAATCACTTTCACTTTTACTCAGTTTCTTTCCCGGCCGATGCACCATATGGGGGGCGGCGGGTGGAATTATTGGTATATAAATGTTTTGTATTTATGCTGTTTGCCGTTCTCCAACACTGGCTCTCTAACTACAATACTGGCAACCAGAAAGTGATTAGCAAAACGTGAAGCCTGTAATTAGAATTCCTAGTGCCCACTTCATCTGAGAAATACATTTATAGCTACAGCTTATAGCTCTGAGGAATTAGGAGATTGTCTGGAATTCATAACTAAAACCATCCTCTCTAAAATATTCACTGTATTCTGAAAGTCACAGACCAAAAAGAATCCACACAATCCAACTACCAGAGCAGTTCGGAGTCTAATGCGCTGATGCAACTATAACTGTTCAAATTAAATGTTTAAGTGAATGCTCGCCATAATTTGATGATAATGTTCATCAAACGCCACGCTAAATAATGGTAGAATGTCTGTCCCACGGCGGCACGTGAAAATACGACATACACAAACTGAAGATAGATCATTAAAGTCATCCCAGAATTAACACTTTACTCGAAAACGATTTCATGGTTACGCGTATCCCGAGTAACTTATTACGGCATCTGAGGCTGTTTATAGCAATGATACCGACGCGACGCGACTCCCGGCACAGGTGGTGCGCTAATCAGCGTCTGGAGAGAACTGGGGCCTTCTTCTCTCGCGCAGCGATCTTACATATAAAGCCGCGGTGCAGACGGCTAAGGGAACGCCTGATGAAGTCCGCTCTCCCGACTAGCCGCTGGGCTAGTAATGCACCACTTTAAGTTATCGAATAAATCATTGCTTCCTTTGCTGATGGCCGATGAAGCTCTCAATTTAAATGTGCAATCAGCACACAGGTAAGTAATCATAATAAAAGTCTGACGTGGATAAGTCAAATATTTTGGGCGAGAGAGTTAATTTAATTACACTACACGCAGTAGAGGAGCTCTGAGCTTGCCCTTTGGAGATACGCTATCCCTATAGTTTTATAGTTATTCAGTTGAAACTTGTCACATCTTTATGATTATAGCGGATCTCCCTTCTACTTATATTGAAACATCCTAGCCTTATTTATTCGCCTACTTTATCTATCTTGCTTCCTTAATTTTCAAGACATAAACCAGAAAATCATGAAATTCAACTAAAATTTTAATTTGTGAGATCCAGAATACTGATTCTACTAAATTATTATGCAAAAGGAATCTAAATATAAATTTTTAAGTTTCTAGCTCTTTTCTGTTGCGCCAATGTTTTTTACAGAAAAACGTCCAAATTTCGAAAATGGTTAAAATTATTGAACTGATATTCAACACATATTGATACTCCTGACATCCTAGAAACGTTTCAGGTTATTTACTTGTTTTTAAAGTATTGCGCAACATTTATGACGTCAGAGCTAGTTACAGCGGACTGGCTGGCACACAATGGAAAGACTGATGTGAATTTTACACGGCGTGAGTAGGCTGCTTCCCTACAGTTCATAACTGCAACTGTGGAAATTTAGCATTGAGTCCCTATAGTAATCAAGAGGTTCATACTCATCACCCTGACATGTGAGTCTTAAGTGAAGAACAATATTGAGATTCGTATCAGTGATGGTCGATTCGAATTTCTTCAGAGACACTTGTATTGTGAAGCTGCTTGGCAGTCAGAAAGCTGAGATCTATGACCATTAACACAACTTGTAGTGTTGAGCTACCAAGAGGACCTGATGTGTAAGGGTTTTCTTCCGATTTTGTTACAGGACTTTTTATGGAAATTCGCAGCTCCATAAAATAAATCAGAAAAAAAAGCTCGCACATGCTGATCCGTGCCAGGGTTAGAACTGACAACTCATTGAGCTGGTGCGAAACAAGATACGGGCGGGGGCACGGGGCTACAGACACACTGCTGCCAGCACGCCACTCTCATCATGGTATTGGTTGCCCAGCCTTATAACGCATCGTGAACGATAATAGAAGTTGTCACTTATGTGAAGAATATCATTTCTTTAGCCAAAAAATTCAGTTTTCGGTCTCGGTGTCTAGGGGTTATATAGCATGAGTCATTCAAATGGAAAGGGAATATCAAGTGAATTTACTGAGTCAGTTCAGTACCATACGTGGAAGTGATTGCACTGTCACAGTGTTGCCAAATTCTTGTGACGATGTTGCCAATTCTCAGTTGTGTTAGGAGCAGCTCTGTAGCAGTATGCGAGGAGAATCCTGTGTTCGTGTCATCGGAGGATACGGAGAGGAGACGTGGGGTTTCGTTGAAATGCAGCATTTTCTCCTACCAATTGCGTCAAACATTCAGGTGTAGAAACTGCCATCACGATTGTAGTTTCCCACAAAATATATATGAATAAAACACTTACACTGTTACTTTGTGACAAATGTCTTTTCTCTACAACCAAAAATCTTTGGAAATCAACTTTGCCCACCTGTCACGAAAAGTAAGATAACAAACACTTTGTACCTCGAAATCGATTGCATCTATGTGCAGTCTTGTGATCGTACAAGTAAAATATCATTAATGGCACGAGAATGCAGAAAAATGTTGGTGGGAATGGAAGCTATTAGAAACACAGTTAACTAATTATTCTGTGCCACGTAATAATCAATACATTTGAAAATTCGAAAGAGAAGAAACTAAAAATTACACCCATTACGACAGAAACTAAAGTGCAGATGCGGGCACTGTGCAGATCTGCCCTTTTTCATCTTCAGATCTATGCAAATAATGTATACTAACCAGCGTATTCATTGCTTTCGTAATGTTTCCCTCTTGTTTAGTCTTCTAATGATGAACTGGATCCACGCCCATGAGTCTGATTGTTTCTTTGTATCCTTCCATCTACTATCTTTGTGTGTTATTGCTCGGTGTTCAAAAATCAAATTGTTATGCCTGCTTCCACGAGGTATTAGAACGAGGTCGCAAGAAGGCTAACGAAGTATAATCAAAATACCTTGAGACGCCAGTTTGTCTGTCCTCACGGTGTTAAGTCGACAGAAATAGTTGGGTATTATTGCCTGCATCACCAGGATACCATTGTTGTCTTCTCTTACTGAGATTTTCATATTACCCCGAACACAAGACGCCGAGATAAATGTGTATGTTTTCCGTGGCGAAACATCCCACATTCCATTCATCGTGATCCATTCGTTACGTGCATCGGCAGCAATGAGTGATAAGAAAGTTGTTGTGAGGTGACGAATAACAATAGCAAAAGTAGTAGTAACAAATCAGTAATCAAGCATTTTTACTGCATTAAAGAAAATTGTTAACGATTAACAAAATAAACAAGAAAGGCTGAGTGTTTAACTGGCGCATTGCATAGGTGTTCTTACCAATTTGTTACTGAATTCTGTTCTGGTTGTTTGCAGCCATACATATCGCTAGTACAACGAGATATTACCTATCAACTGTTCTTGTTTTATATCACGAGACGAAGATGACGTCACCGAGCTGATATTTGACATACATATATCTCTTTCTCTCTTTTTATTTTTATTTTTCTTTTAATTTTTTGAGGAAAGCTTCAAGAAGCGAGAGTAATAAGCAAGTAGGCATATAATCGATTTAAAGTTATTTTCATCGGGTTATATATCGCAAAAATACACCTTTGGAGCGTATTATTGCGTAATTCCGATTATTGATAGTCTATTCGTGAGCTTGCGTGCATTCAGTGGGGTGAAACCTATCACATAAGCAAGTAAAACACAAATATTTCTTGCAACACGCGGAACACACAAACGAAATCTCTCTGCACTGACATATTTTCTGATGTATTGCTTGGATAACATATCTGATTCGTGTTGCTAAATACAGCTGTATCAGATATCAATGTGGATGCCTACCAAGTGTATAAAAGTATATCTTGAAATGCACAGAAAGGCACAAAGGGGTATTCGACTGAAACATAGCCATTAACAAGATTCCAACTGGGGTCGACAGAATCGTCGTCAACCACCTTGACAACTCGAACGGTGACAGTGCTCGGCCGGTTACCTACGTTTACTGGTATCAAAGCTACAGCATGAAAACGCAAAAATGTTAATAACCTGAAGCTCATTAACTTGGGAACCCATAGTAAAGTAAAGCAGTCATCAGTTAGAAGATTGGTTGGAACACCACAGTGCTGTAATAGGCACGGTCCTGTTGGAGGTGGTAAGCTGTTGCTTTCCTCCTACCTTTGAGTTGACTGGCCTGGACAGTTAATAGGGGAACCTACAGTTTAACGTGGCTTTCGGACCACAGTGCAACTCGGCATTTTTCACATCAACAAACACTGCCGAGGGCATCTAAGTGTAAAATGGGAGATAAAATTTGCTGGACTGATCAGGGATCAAACCCGAGAAATTCGTATTCGTAGTCTTGCTGTTTATCACTTTGCCGCCATATAGTAACCACTGTTGTTTCTACTTGATATTAAAATTAAGGATCTCTTGTTTGTGCCTGCGTTGGTACTTGCGCGTCCCTGCACCAAACTAAAGAGAACTGAATTGAATGTAGTGCCTTCAAGTTGGCATAAATAGAAAAGGAGAAAAATTAAACAACATAAATGGTCTCTCTTTGATGCCCCAATCTTCATTGCCATTATGCGTCTTATGAGAAAAAACGTACACTGGAAGGTCATGTTTTATTAAAATGATTACAAAATCAGGTAAAACGAACAACGAGGTTGTCAGTAAAAGCACATTACTGTTGTAAGTACGATGTTGCACTCCCCAGGGCCTGTAACGGTAAAAGGCCCGCTTAGATCAGACATAATGTACACAGAAGTGGGAGAGAGAGCACCACTAAATTCTACAATCCGTATGCATTGCATACACACAGGAATCACTGTTACAGTGTACTTATGGAGCCCAATGACTGAACTGCGTATTTTCCGGTGAGAAAGAGCACTGGCAAACAGTCTTCGCTACATTAGGTTACTTAAACTGGTGTCACTCTGAGCTAGAATTTATGGTCAGCGACTAACTGAAAGGTCAATGGGTCGGATCTGGGTTTTGCAACTGTGAAATACTTTCCCACATTACAGAAGCGAATATTAAATTTGAACTAATATTGAGAAATTTTTTACTTGGATAGCTTAGAATGAAAATCTTTCTGTTTATTGCAAAGGAAACAATTGATTTGCTAAAACGTTCTCCGTCATATACAACATGAAACAGGTCACGTCGACCAAATCATATGGAAGAACTGACAGCGACGAATATCGGAAGGCAGTAAGATCCCGGGCTTCAAGTTTGGCAGTATTCGACAGCCATTTCTAGGCGCAAGTAAATGAAGAAACGCAGCGCGTTTTTGTTATCAAGTGACGCCTTCATCAGTTACTTCACTTTTAGTGTAATCTACGAGTAATTGCTGATGTTTGATATTAACATGAAAAGAATTCCGTAGACAGGGAAAGAACCTGTTCTTGGGCAAATACTTCTATAATGACCAAAAGACGTTAAATGATGTTCAAGCACATGTGTTCCAGCAGCGGTATGAAGAAAATGATAGTAATAATGACGGTGATAATCAAATTATCAGGTAACTTCAGACTTCACAGTGGATTTTCTCGAACTAAGAAATTTGCTGAATGAGTGAAAATTTCAAATGGTTTCACATCGAGGATATGATGCCTAAAAGAGTCTCTACATCCCGCTGACATGAGAACACCATAATCTCCGCGTCAGAATCTTGCTTCTACTTAACCATTTAATAGACTCGTATTTTTTCCACCATGACTAATTTTGTAAGCTAAGCATGTTGTGTTGGCAGAAGAGCCAACACCGTGTTACTAGACGAGGCCGAAAAGGCACGCGTTTTAGCTCACGCCGGCTGGCGTGAGGATGGAAGAACTATACTGACGTGAGGTCTGGAACATGACAAGGAATTAGCATGCAGAAAGCGGACGTCATTAGTTTGATACTTAACTTCAATCCATTAATGTTGAACGTCGCTCTTGACGGTACATGAGTCACAGTACTATCTGTTCAGGAGACACAGTAACTGAACATGGCGCTTTGCTAGGTCGTAGCAAATGACGTAGCTGAAGGCTATACTACACTGTCTCAGCAAATGAGAGCGTATGCAGACAGTGAACCATCGCTAGCAAAGTCGGCTGTAAAACTGGGGCGAGTGCTAGGGAGTCTCTCTAGACTAGAACTGCCGTGTGGCGGCGCTCGGTCTGCAATCACTAATAGTGGCGACACGCGGGTCCGACGTATACTAACGGACCGCGGCCGATTTGAAGTCTACCACCTAGCAAGTGTGGTGTCTGGCGGTAACACCACAATGCATATGATCTGTTACAGCACTCTCAAGCGGCTGGGAAATGTGGCCACATTGGTCTGGTGGAACGAACTATCACAGGTGCAATGCGTAGGTTCAGGCATTTACGTTTTTAGAGGCACAAACAGATTTACTTTACCTCTGTTAACCTCCAGAGAAAGACTTTATAATTCAGAATCCGCATTAAACATCACGTTCCTTGATTACCAACTGGGCAGAGCCGGTTTACGTTGGGAAATGACATACGTGGAAGTCGTGGTAAACAGAAATACTGTCGCCAGCGCAAGCTTACTTACATTAGAAAGATTTATCTTATTTGATGAACCGATAGCCATTTATAGGAACAGGGCTCTTATTTTACTTCTACTTGATTGAACTACACACGTCGAAAAATTTGGTGCTGGACTATGATTTGAATTCATATGTCCTCTCTCGAGGATCTGAATCTCTCGGAACAGTATAGTTCAGCAATTTCGTTCCTTTTCCCAAGACTGCAATCTTCTCTAGGTCTCAAATGGTTCAAATGGCTCTGAGCACTATGGGACTTAACATCTATGGTCATTTATGAAATGCTACATTTGCGTACCTCATGAGTATGACACAGAATACCAATTAAACACCGACCCAATCGAAATCTAAGTGAGCAGTATTTTACTAATTCGGTCCGATAGAGGCACGCTTGTGTACAGATACTGAGCTTTATTAAAACAGACTTTCGCCGTAAGGTTATCATGGGTAGTTTCATTTCATTTCTGATAATACAGTGCACAATTTTCGAATGGTTTCTTTTACTGTTGTTTAAACAATAGTGTACATGAGAGAGAAATTAATCATCAACGATATATGGGAATTTTCTGATGTTATCTATAACAGTCCGACAATGCACATGCAACTTGAAACTTCCAGGCAGATTAAAACCGTGTGCCGGACCGGGACTCGAACTCGGGACCTTTGCCTTTCGCGGGCAAGTGCTCTACCATTTGAGCTACCCAAGCACGACTCACCCGCCGTCCTCACAGCTTTACTTCTGCCAGTATCTCGCCTCCTACCTTCCAAACTTTACAGAAGCTCTCCTGCGAACACAGTTTTAATCTGCCAGGAAGTTTCATATCAGCGCACACTACGCTGTAGAGTGAATATCTCGTTCTGGAAACATCCCTCAGACTGTGGCTAAGCTATGTCTCCGCAATATCCTTTCTTTCAGGAGTGCTATTTCTGCAAGGTTAACAGGAGAGTTTCTGTAAAGTTTGGAATGTAGGAGACGAGATAATGGCAGAAGTAAGGCTGTGAGGACGGGGCGTGAGTCGTGCTTGGGTAGCTGAGATGCAGTCGGCTTTTGGCGGCCGTGGTGTGCGGACCTCCGGCGTGTGCTGTGCGCTGCGGTCTGCTGCGCTCCGCCTGTTGCAGTTGTCAGCTGCGTTATTTCAGACTCTCGATGGATTCATACTAGAAAGAGAGATGGATCAGCCTAGTAGAAGATACATATTGAAATTGGTTTTTTGATCAGAAAGGGCAGAGACCGAATTCGTTCGAAACTGAGACATGGCTGGAGGAAGTTGTGAAAATTCCGATTGAGGATATTATAGGTATTCACCTTTCAACTGTGTGTAACATGGTGTATGTTAAGCTTAAAAACACGGATTTGTGTAACAATATTGTTGAATATAGTGGTGGAACATTTAAGTTCAAACATCGCGATGGCAGTATTAGTGAAGTTCGTGTTTCGCATGCTGGCTTTGGATTAAGGACTTTCCGTATATTTGAGCTACCATTTGAAATCACCGCTCAGCAGATCAATCCGTTGATAGCTCCTTATGGGAGAATAATTAGCAATTTTGCAGAAAAGTGGTCTCCTGCTCACAAGTTCCCCGTCTCGAATGGTATCAGGCCAGTTGATTTACACAAACACATACCTTTGTATATAAATGTTTGTGGTTATCGGGCTATAGTAGTATACGATGGACAGTCAAGAACCTGCGGGTCTTGCGGCGGTACGGGCCATGTCCGCTCGCATTGTATACAACGCCGAGTGGCCCAGCTACCTGAGGGCGAAGCAGTGAGACCCCCAGCCGTGTCAACGTTGCCTTGCACTTACGTAGCGGCAGCCGCTGGACAACTCCATACGAGTCACGCTCCTGACGCTACTCAGGATGATGCTGCTCGCGACAATGAAGTGATAATGGAAGTTAGCGACTCGACGGTGACAACACAGCCAAAGAGTCAAGAAAAAGAACCAAATATCTCTGTTCCAATAGAACAAGCCCCTGAACTGATTATAGTCATTCAGAATGAGCAGCCTCCAGAAAAAAACAAGGAAGCTGACCCATCACTTGCCAGCGAACAGGACCGAGCGCAAGAAACCCGAGAGGCAATGCAAAACGTTGAAACCTCCCCAAGAGTCAGTCCTCCGAGGAAACATAAAAAGAGGAGACTAGCTAGCAAGGGAGCTGAACAACTGGCACCGCCTTTGCGAGAAAAAGCAAAGCAGATTAACAACAAACTGCATGAAGAACAACATAGTAATCCGGTTCTGAGTATGCAGGCACCTGACCCCTTGCAAGCCAAATCAAATACACCATGCCCCACGTCAACGGACGATTCGTCACACGAGAGATTGAAGCTGCTAGCAAATTTCGATACAGACAAGGTTTTCCCTCAGACCAGAAATGCAGAAAAAGAGATATCGAAAGCTAATCAACACAAAAACTGTGCTGGTGAATCGGACGAAATGAACCAAGATGAAAAATTGAATGAAACTGGAGGAACGGGACAGACTCCTGCCCCACGAGATCAACTGAACACGACGGATACATCATTGCCGGAACATACATGTGAGAAAGGATTTTCGTCCGACAGCACTTCGTATGACGAATATTGACTTTGGTAATGAACAGGACAATATGAACGCAGCACAAGCCTACAAAATCGCCACGTTGAACATTAATAAGATACGCTCCTCCCTGCATTTCCAGCATCTGCAAGACTTTCTATATGCAGCTGACGTTGATGTACTACTGTTACAGGAAGTAACAGATATTCAGTTAGAAATGATACGTGGGTACAACGCCGTAATAAACCGCGGTATCGGTGTAGAGCTGGGAACCGCCATTCTCACGAAAGAAGGCATCCGTGTGACACAAATAGCAAAACTTGAAAACAGTAGAGGAACTGCAGTGGCTGTTAATAACGCCCGCATCATCAACGTTTATGCACCGTCAGGTAACAATAACAGGCGTGCTAGAGCGGATTTTTTTAAAAAGTGGAATCGTTCATTTATTCGGTACACATCAAGATTATATATTCCTAGCCGGCGATTTTAACTCTCTACTTAGCCCGAAAAACCAGACAGCGAATTTCAACAAGTCCTTACAACTGGAAAGAATAGTCCACCAACTGCAGTTAACCGATACCCGGTAACATACCCATGGCGCACAGCCTGGTTTCACATATTTTACCAGTCACTCTTCAAACAGGCTAGACAGAATTTACGTCTCGTCCAACCTTAAGAACCATGTACTCCAGTCTGTGGTCTGGCCCACAATGTTTTCTGACCATGCCGCGTACATCGCCACAGTAAATTTGGAAAAACAAGAGACTTACCGAGCGAGGGGCATATGGAAATTCAACATTACACATTTACTAGACGAGGAATGTCGCGTGGCATTTACTAATGTCTGGAAAGAATGCGAGAAACGATTCCCGCTATACAATTCTGCCATAGATTGGTGGCTACAATATGTTAAGCCTGAAAGAAGAAGAATGCTGATCGATTACTCACGACAGAAAAGCTTCTGCCTTAGAGACCTGTACACCCTGGACACACGATTCATGTAGAACTTTAGCAGGATTCAGAAAATTAAAGCAAAACTTTTAGCACTGAAGCGGCGACAGTCAGAAGGTTTTAAAGTCAGAGCGAGAATACAAAACATTGTAGAAGGGGAGGAAACAGCTATGTATCATGTAATGCGTGAGAATAAGAGAGGAAACAGGAAAATACTGACAGAAGTTAAGTTACCTGATGCGACCAGTTACACAAAATAGAATGAAATTCAAAACGCTGTTCATAAATATATCTCAGATATGATGTCCAACAAACCTACTGTCGACGAGGCTTGCGAGATCTTGTTAGAAACGTATCAGGACGAATTAGTACAGAGCAAGTAGAAAATCTCACCGCTGAAATAGAAGAGGACGAACTGAAAGACGCAATAGCACAGAGTCCTAAAAATAAGTCACCAGGACCTGATGGTATTCCCGTGGAATTCCACCAAATGTACTGGCCACAAATGAAAAGCAGGTTGCTATGCATGTACAACGAACTCATGAATGGAAATGTTGACGTTCCCAAAGAGTTTCCAGAAGGAATCATAGTTCTAATTCCTAAAAACTCAGTTAGCAAAGCAATTGAAAACCTTCGCCCAGTAACATTACTCAACAATGGTTACAAAATTATGGCCCGCGTATTAGCAAGAAGAATAAAAATGGTTATTAACTCTGTAACTGGCCCGTACCAAACATGTGAAGGCAAAGATAGAAACATCTATCAGAATATATGCGAATATAGGTATCTAATTTCAACCGCAAATGTATGCCGCATAAAATGTGCGTTAGTGTCATTAGACTTCGAGAATGCGTTTGACAGAGTAGATCATAAGTATCTCCCCGGAATCATGGAAGTAATGGGATTCCCACCACGATTCGTGAGGATTATTCAACAAATTTTGAAAAACAGTGTAGCACGAACAATGATAAACGGCCAACTAAGTAAAGAGATTGAGTTGACTGGATCCGTACGACAAGGTAGCCCAATGTCAATGGCCCTTTTCGCAATAGCAATAGAACCTCTCCTCGCGACACTCACGCATCACCTGCAAGGATTGCGCATAAATGGCAAGAAAATAGGTTAGGTTAGTGGTGTTTAACGTCCCGTCGACAACGAGGTCATTAGAGACGGAGCGCAAGCTCGGGTTAGGGAAGGATGGGGAAGGAAATCGGCCGTGCCCTTTCAAAGGGACCATCCCGGCATTTGCCTGAAACGATTTAGGGAAATCACGGAAAACCTAAATCAGGATGGCCGGAGACGGGATTGAACCGTCGTCCTCCCGAATGCGAGTCCAGTGTGCTAACCACTGCGCCACCTCGCTCGGTGGCAAGAAAGTAGTGTGCAACGCCTAAGCAGATAATGTGGGCGTCCTGGTTATAAATGAAGATGAAATGGCGAAAGATCTTCAGATTGTACACACATATGAACTTGCTTCTGGCGCCAAACTAAATAAAAGGAAGTCAGGCATCATGAACGTAGGCAGAGGAATACACATGCAAAATCGGGGACAACTGATGGAAGTATACACATTGAAATGTTTGGCTATTGAATTTAGGAGCAACATCCAACGCACCATTGCCGTCAATTATAAAAAACTACTTGCAAGCATACGAGCATCTGTATAAGGAAACAGTATGAGGCAACTGGACGAGATACAGAAAACCACTCTAGTAAATGTGTATATAACATCCAGACTTAACTATGTTGTACAAGCTTTTCCAATGCCATTAGAAACAGTCAGAAGAATTGCGAGGTGCCGGGCCTAGCAGCGTATTTAAAACTAAATTCTTCTAGGATCTTCATATGGAAATGATGCTCTAAGCCCTCCCTTTCCTTACACCGACTTTTTCTGTTGCACCTGGACTAAGAAGAAACGCGAACTGACTGTAAACAACCCTGCAAGTGGAGTAGAAAGGAGTTTGGCACCTGCAATAATTTAATTTGATAGAAATTAATTTGGTAAAGGAAAGTTTCATTAACAGAATCAAAGTTCTGTCAAAAATAACAATTTGATTTATTATGACTAAACTCAAAATAATTAACAAAACACATGAAACATTTACAATGCGTCAAATTGGATACTCGAATAAATACTGTGAAGGTGAAGTTGTCCATAAACTAGATTGTGAGATTTATGACCAAGTGATATGTGGAGGCAATTCCTTGCAACTCAAAGCTTAAAAGAAACACCCAGCCAACCCAACATTAATTGCTGCTACAGTAGTGAGGACTCCGACAATCAACATCCAAGACAGAACCACGTTAGAAAAGACGGGAACAGGCGTGCTCTGCTGAGCTCTGATTGTCACGTAGCAGAATTCCCTAATCTGCCGGTGCTGCGGACATACATTACCAAACTGTCTTCTTAACTGCAAGGGCATGATCTGGCTGGCATACCGGAGGCGATGGCTGGTTGCTTCGACATCCTGTCGTGATGATGATAATGTCGCGAGTAAAGCCCAGAACAAATTATCCTGGTCTGGTTATTCCAGACTAAAGATTTCCTAGCAACACAAATGCGCCTCTGAGGCAGATGAAAAAGGCTCGCTTCACAATCACTGACGGTACAGTGACTGATTTTAACAAGCGAAGTCACACAGTAACTCCGATACAGTCAACTTTCGCCAAAACTGCTCAATACGGACAACATAGGCCACTTGTACAAAGAACGCTCAATTGCCAACTGTACTAGGAAAGTTACGTTGAAGCAGAAACTTCAGCAACTTCATCAAACAGTTACAATTAAATGAAAGTATATTAGACAGCCAATGGAAGGAAAGCTTTCCAGAGCAGCATGAACTATCTTGTAACCTAGCCTGACCGAAAGGCGAGAGCCGACTCTCTCAAGCGCACCCGTACAAGCCGAACACAGAACATTCCTGCACCCACGACAGTGACCGTGGTTAATACGTGCCAATCAGCAACTCGAAAACCGGCGGAAAATTCCACTCTATTGCAGAAGCACTACTATTCCACCAATGGAGATACTCGACGCCAATTTCTGCGCCGATTTTGCTACGCCACGGAGCTATGCCCTGAGCAAGCCAATCACGGTTATGATTTTGCAGGGAATGCGGGAATTTGCCTGCCAAGACTGCCTGGCAACACAAGTCATTCCCACGCCTCGCTGGTAGCCTGTCAGAAAGCGTTTTCACTACGTTTCAGCAAAGTAACGGAATCTCTACCCCAGCCACTCCTTCAGGCCCCTGTGGGCGTGTTGGCCCCGCTCTTATGACAATGTCGGCGTCTGGACAGCATCCAGTCGACTCCCTCACTCCCGTCGGCATAACCCTTTCAAGATCAGCAGTTCCGGCCTGACACTGGACCACCCGGGTGACGAGAGACGCTGCTTGGGAAGTCCACGTGTGAAGCAATAGCAACTTTTCACCACATGCAATTATAGTGGAAAATATTCATATCTTCTTATTTCTCAATACTAGCCTTGTAATGACAATAATCGGCCATACATCCCCGAAATCGAATTACTCAGAGTAAGATATAAATATGAGAGGGGGCAAGTCACTGTGTGCATCTAAAGGCATTCCACCTCTGAGAATTTTGTCCGCGATAGGAAGCTTTGTAAGCCAAGGCAACATTTTCAAAGCGAAGTTCAATACACTAACACTCCAAACAAGGAAAGGAGGTTTAAGCCTCATTGATGTCAGTTACAAGTCACGAGCGTTATATGTGTATCGAATGTACAAGGAATGGAAACAGTTGCGGGACAGCTTAACGGCCCACTTGCTGTATGAAATTGCTCCTGCAAGCATGCAGCCGCCAATAGATGTGTGGCATATACCAGCTGGTTTTGGTCACCTAAAAACTTTTCTCGTTGAGTACAGTTATATCTCATTGAGGCTCTCAGAACAGCAGGTGACGAAAGTAAAGGACATCTAGACATATAAGGAAGGAAATATTATTCAAAGAAAATACCCCAACAACGACTGGTCTGCAATTTGGAAAAATATCCACGATCGGAACTTACCCTCTAAGGTGAAAACAGCTTGGTACAATGCAGTCAACAGGTAAATATCAACTAATTCCAAATTGCATGCTATACATCTCACAAATTCGCCCTTATGCGCGTCATGCAACCTCCTTGACACTGAAGAACACCGATTCTTGTGTGAAAGAGTAAGAGACATATGGCATATAGTTAAGCAGAAATTAGCGACCGTTAACAGAACATCTCCAACCGTTTTCACCGCCGCAGATTTTCTGACTCCAGACGCAGTGCCATATCCTAATATGAAAAGAAATGCTGTTAACTGGCTAAAAGGGCACAGGCTGCGCTATATCTTGAAGGCAGAAAATAAAAGCAAAGTAGATTACTGGGTGTATCTAACGACTCAGCACCATCATCTCATGCGGACAAAAGACTACAAAAAAATTACGCATGATTCCTAAATAGGATCATGGAATAAAGTTATACAGAGAACAATAATAGATTAAGATTGGTACGGAATTCAGAGATGTCAGCCTTGCACGATTACAGATAACTGGAACCGGAATGTCTTCGATCCTTTCCCGAGACACTACAGAAAAGAAATCAAGTCCGTGGCAAGACGCACCGGACTACATCCTCATGAAGAAATTAGACATCAAATTTTATGTATTTAATTTTTTTAATCATCTTATGCCATAAGCAGAGAAGTTTTAAGTTCTAAAAAACGTTTTTCAGGGGAATACAGGATTTTATGTTTTCCTTATGAAGATGAGAGACTTCACGTTTCATTTTATTTTAATATACTTACTTGTCTTTCCGCCCGCATCTCGTGGTCGTGCGGTAGCGTTCTCGCTTCCCACGCCCGGGTTCCCGGGTTCGATTACCGGCGGGGTCAGGGATTTTCTCTGCCTCGTGATGGCTGGGTGTTGTGTGATGTCCTTAGGTTAGTTAGGTTTAAGTAGTTCTAAGTTCTAGGGGACTGATGACCATAGATGTTAAGTCCCATAGTGCTCAGAGCCATTTGAACCATTTGAACTTGTCTTTCCATTATCAAGAGGAAAATTCATTTCCTTTAATTACTATTAAGAATAAATATTTCTTCTCGTTTATGTTAGCAAAGGCAATTTAGGCATCCGGCTACAGAAAAAAATAGGAAGCCGCCAAAAAAAGTGGCCGAACACTCGCAAAAAAGTAAGAAAAATGAGGATTTCGCTTCAAAAACATAAAAAAGTACATCAAATTTTATGTATTTTATTTTTTTGTCATCTTATTCCATAAGCAGAGAAGTTTTAAGTTCTAAAAAACGTTTTTCAAGAGGATACAAGTTTTTCATGTCTTCCTTATGAAGATGAGAGACTTCACGTTCAGTATATTTTAACATACTTGTCTTTCCATTATCAAGAGGAAGATTCTTTTCCTTTAATTAATATTAAGAAGAAATATTCATTCTCGTTAATGGTAGCAAAGGTAATTTAGGCATCCAGCTTACAGAAAATAATAGGAAGCTGAAAAAAAATGTGCCCGAGCATTCGCAAAAAGGGAAGAAAAATTTGGATTTGACTTCAAAAACATAAAAGAAGTACATAAATCAAAAAAAGTAAATAAAGGTGGTAGCAGGATGGACTCTTAATAATAATAATAATAATAATAATAACATAACAACGACAAAAGCCTAGAAGCTAGCCGAAGAAGGCAAAAGAAGGTGAGCGTTTGGAAGGGCTGTGAGGGGAGAAGGGAGGCCCTACTAAAAAAAGAAAAAAAAAGATTGTAGAGCACTTGCCCACGAAAGGCAAAGGTCCCGAGTTCGAGTCTCGGTCCAGCACATAGTTTTAATACGCCAGTAAGTTTCATATCAGCGCACACTCCGCTGCAGAGTGAAAATCTCATTCTGGAATGCACATGCAGTTTATTCATTACATGTAGAAAACGTCTTCTGAGTTAAAGCAGTCAAACAAGGTTTGAAGAAGAATAAAATGCCACTACCACACGACAGCTAATGTAGAAAATAATTCTTTTACGTATTTTGGCACGATGCGCTCTTCCCATACAGAATATAAAAGTTTCGAGATGCATCTGCTGCCTGGCCGTCTATTAAACCTGAAAACAACAAAATGTCGCAGTAGTTGGTCCTTCTTCCACATGCAACTATTCTGGGTTGAGATGTGAATCGAATTACATTAGATTGATAACTTCAGCAGACAGCAGAATGGCGTTTTAAAAAATGCTGCACTGAATGTATTTGAACTCGCACTACACTTACCGTTACACTACTAGCTGAACCGTAGCTACTGCAGCTCCAGAAGTCAACAACAATTCCTTAAGATATTCCCCATTCCACAGTGTTGTGAGGTAATGCATATGGCCGGATGTAGACTTCTGAGAGACAGGCAGTTACAGCTTTTCTTTTGCACTGCACGACGTTTTCAACAAACAGATAGCGCAATAGAGTAGCTCAAGTGGAAAGGAAGACTTCCTATTTAAATTTCTGCATTCTATACTGTCGGCAGTTCTGTGGAGGTGGCAGATACGTGATTTTATTTCGGTGATTACAAAATAGACTCGAATGTTGGCACTGGGTATCCGAGGGAGCTAGTTCATGGCGATTAGTGAATGAATGTACTGAACATGCTGCAAACCACTATAGGGAGCCCTTGTGTCACAATTCTCATCCAGTGTGGCGCAACAGTGTTACAACAGAAAAATGTACCCCCAGAGAAGAGGATTTGGTGGTCTGTTGGATTGCTGATAGATTCATAGACTCGCGGAGTGGGTTCGATTCCGACTACTACCGATGATTTTTGATAGGGAGAGACTGATTCTATTCTCTTCTGGCTACGCCAAGTGAAGAAGGTATAATGGCATTGAGATCTGAAATTCACATTAAACAGATATTCCTTCTCTACCAAGTAGATATTCTGTTGAACCACAATAAAGTCAGGAGTGGCGACAGGTAGAACCTCTATCACCAGTAACCTTTCTTATACTAGTTATTTATTTCTAGTGACGAAACAAACGGTATGTAGGGTCACAGGACACTTATTCCATATTTTATTTGAGTTTCTGTATGTCGCTAAAATTGGTTCTGAACTGGGAATGCAACTCAGACCGCCCTTAACGCGGAAATTGATCCCTTCGTGACAATACAGCTTGACTACAATTTGTTGTCTGTTCAAAACTGCAGATTCCTCAACATCTTCACATACTGCGCGTGAATGGGTTCGAATCCTGGCCTGCCAGTAAAGTTTTCATTATGTATTATCAAGCTCTAACATGAGAACACCTATCTGCTGGTGGATAATAATTTTGATTTTTAATGTATTTTCATTCGTTGTCGACACTAACGATATCTGATGTTTTTGACTCCCAGTGAGACACAGAACTATTTGCTAGATCACTGTAAGTTCAAGGATGTTATTCCGAGGTACTGGTGGAGAAAAATTCGGTAGCTGACGTCTCTTTGTGTGTAGTCAACAACGATATGTGTGGGGTTCGATTACCAGTCAGCTCTGAACTCTTCGTCATATTATTTCTAGTTCAAACATGCTCACATGTCGCTGCAGGTGTAACAAACACATATTTAACGTTCGTTTTCTCTAGAATATAACAGCGATAGGTGCCGGGTTGGAGTTCTGGGAAGGAAAAAAATTAATGTTTCGTCTCATCATTTCAGTTAAAACATATTTGCTACTGCCGAGAATATCCGATCTGTTACAGTTGATTGTTCTTCGATAACAATCCGATTAGATTCTGGGTTCGAATCCCTGTCCAACACAAACCTTTACCTCACGGAATTTCAAGTAAGGTACTTGTGAAGAAGCAATATTTAACATCTTTCGTCGTTCGCTAACAGGGAAAATAGATATTCGTCCGTTAAAAATGTTTACGTTATGTAATTTAATGTTGATATTTCCTAACTGATACTGTCTAAAATCGAGGTATATCACTGTATGTATGCCTAGTCAGGAATGACTGTTAGTTCCCGTCAGCCACGAAATCTTTGCTTAGTCTGCCTGAGTTGGGTTTGAATCCATATGCAGAACGAGATGGTTCGTCATGTCACTTGAAGTTCATACATACTCTCAACTAGCAGCTCCAGAATAAATTAAATTTTTAATGTCATTTTGTGTTAAATAATAAGTACGGTATGTTACTGTGAAGAGGAACTCATGAATACGACGAACTTACTAAGTGTATTACCAATCTGACGTAATAATGAGAGTGGTAACATTTCAGTTATGTCATTTATTGTAATAAATGTGAGCGTACCAGCCTTAAGGACAGTCTTATCTGTGACAAGGTATTCCCTGATGTTTGTAGTATCGTGGTATTACTTTACATCTTCAGTTATTGGGATACAGAGCAGTGTTTTCTAGTGGTGATTTGTTGGAACCATTTTCAATAGTCAAACGACTGTACCGAGGAGCGAATAGAGGACCTGCTAGACAGCTGCGTTATGAGGGTTGTATGCGAATCAGCCGAAATGCAATTCAGGTCGTTCGGATACTGTGGAGCACGACTGTACATAACTCATTCTTTTAGCCTAGAGCTTCTACAAAATATTAATTTACATATTACAAATAATATTTGTGGATGAAAAATTTTAAAATGTTTTTTAAAATCTATCAATGGAATTCCAGGATTGAAGAACGACCATACAGAAGGGACACTGAGTCGTAGAGAGGCACGACGGCGAGAGACAAGTACCTTGCGTGTGTGAGTTGTGCTTTTGAAAACGTGTGTGTGTTTTCTGCTTCCGAAGTAGACTTTTCGGTCGAAAGTTTATGTGTATAGCAGTCTTTCCGTTGTGCCTGTCTGTGACTCAACACCTCCTACATCTTGTATCAATCTATTCTTTTAATAATATTGTTTTTGAAATGTGATGAAGAGATGATTACAAACATAAAGCGTTGTTTTTTCGTATAAAATTTAAAAGATGAAATAAAAAATCTGAAAGATAAAAAGACAAGAGAGACATTTAAAAAGATTAAAAAGGTGGCGAAGTTCATTAAAAAGAAGCGCAGCACTTTCGCTTAAGACGTGAGGGACCTGAGCAGGGAACAAAGTTTTCAGGAGATTAAACGTTGTGTGTTCTGTAGGGAGGATGATCGTGTGCGTAAATCTGTTAGTTGTTGGGTGGTATATATGGAAAGAGAGTAGGTGGTGCGTGGATATTGGCTAGATGTAAAGAAAGAACAAGTTTGGTGCATGGGCAGGGCCGAGATATCCAAGAGAGGAAGGGATGGGGTGAAACGGAGAGGGTGGGGGGAGAGGGAGCCATACTGTGGAGTGGTAATAAATAGGTGGTGAAAGCTATGGCTCCTAGGATGGATAAATACTGGAGCGGTTTACATTGTCTGGGAGAAGGAGTAATTTTAGAGTGCGTGTGGTGGTAGGGAAGCTCCGACGTATTTGTAAAGGTGCCACAAAATACCATGCTTGGTGATCAGGGGGGAGACACTGGGGCCTTTCTCCATTCTGCAGTATGGCCACTGTGTCGCTTACTGCTCGCCACTGCTTGTCTAACAAAGGAAGCATACACCCACCAGTCACGGATTTTGCTCATCTTTCCGATGACTGTAGTACATGCTAAGGTATAATCTCTGCTGCTCTAGTAGGACGCGCTTGTGCAGCGTTTTCGTGAAATCGAGGTGCAACGTTTGATGACCTCGTTAAAGTATACAGGGGCGCCACCTGTCAGCCAGCGCTGTCAGCGCAGTCGGACCAGGTAATTTAGAAACCTACCTGCACTACTTTCGAGTCTGCTGATTTTTTCTTCTAATCTTCCACTAAAAATTTGCATCACAATAACGAATCATGTCACATCGGAAAGAAATAACAGTAATAATAATAATAATAATAATAATAATTCATTTGTGAAGAAACATGATTTGCTGTAGCGATACAACTGTTTGGTGGAAGATTGGGGAAAAAAATTACTTGACCCGAACGCAGTACATGTGAACTTCTAGCCTGCCAACTTAGCCGGTTATGCTAACGCCAGATCTCGGAAGCTGGCACTCTACGATGATATTCAACACGTTCGTAAAATTTTGAATACTCCATTTCTCTGAAACCCTTAGCAACACATCGTACTAGTGCAGCATTTCTAGCACGTAACTACCACAGTCGTGCGAATGATGAACAAACTGACCCGAAGGTGCATGCTTCCATTTTAAGTTGACTTCATTACTTCCTTCTTACAAGGATCCTTTACAATC
The DNA here is from genome assembly GCF_023864345.2 of Schistocerca serialis cubense. Taxonomy (NCBI): domain Eukaryota; kingdom Metazoa; phylum Arthropoda; class Insecta; order Orthoptera; family Acrididae; genus Schistocerca; species Schistocerca serialis. Next base: position 4,567,490 of record NC_064640.1, read on the forward strand.
TTGAACGTATGCTAGAATACAATGTAAGAAAATTATTTAAACGAGAAAGTGGAGATTAGAAATGATTCATTTCACTAGAAGCCGAAGCTCTTGAAAGTTAGTAGAGGCCGAAATCAACGTATTTAACACTCGTCGCCCGCACTCTGTAGGGCCAACACAATAATGAGACGTTTTCGTAACATGTGGAAGATATAGTCACTCATATTTCAGTTTCTTTCGAAATTGTCAGTCAGCGACAGGGGTCTCTGTGCAACTCTGGGAATCCCATCTCAGATTCATTTAGAGTTTGAATTCCAAGGGTGGAAATGTCGAGTAATTACTGAAGTAACAATATGTCAGTAATTGCAAGTACAAGGAATTCAACGTCGAATGCTCTCGATTCGCGTTAATCCCTATTATGAATGATATCATCCTGGTCTCCCTGTCTAAAGCAGCCTGTCTTTATTATCTTAGTAGGTTTCTTAATAGTTGTGAAACAAGTAGTAAATAAATATTTTTTCTACACATATTTTTACATTTTGATACGTCGTTCGATGCTGAATTTTTGTCCTATTGTGTTGGCATACTTCCATCGAAGATTCTGCAGACTGATGAAACGCATCTGCGATAGTGTGATCAGTATTAGTCTACAACTAATTCCTTATTGATTCCAAATATTAATTTGCCCGTAAAAATGTGCACATTTTTTTCAAGAGACATAAGCACAATTAAGACAGGAAATTACTCAGCAATCATGGTTTTTCACATGCAGTGCACAGGTATCCATTGAACTGCATTGTGAAACACGCCTAAGGCTATTCTGTTCGGTGGGCTTAAGTATGCTACAGTCGTATCGTTTAGCCGGATATATGATTGAGTGGAGAGATTCTTTCCTGACAGAGCGCACTGTATCATTGCATACGCGAAATGTTTACTCGACCTGAAGATTCCGTGGAGTATCATGTAGGGTTCTCTAACTTTGACGTCGTTCATCTCTGCATGCATAATAGACATGCAAACGACGAACAGTGAAGTTAAATCAATATGAAAATCTCCCTAGCAACGTCACATGTATCGTCGATACTGTTGCCTTTATGAAGAAAGTGAATTTCGGAAGACTTAAATTAAAAGAAACGTTGATTAGAAACAATCTCGGGATTCTAAGATGCCTATAACGCCCATGAATTGAAATTTTAGAAAAGAGTATATATTTAATTCATCTTCTGTCGTTCCTAATTCCGTAACTAGATAATTTATATTTTTTTAGTGTACAAGGTAGAGATATGTTGAATAAAAATCTACACAAAAAACGTCATTTCTTTGTCACGAACAACTCATTTCTTTTATTTTTGAGGAACATTAAATTGCTTATTATACATGGTTTGCATCTTTCTATACTTATTACCACATGAGCAACGAAATAGTTTCGATGCCGCACGTATATCAGTTTCTGGACTTTAGCCACCTACAGTTAGTGCAATGGTCAGCAAACTCCAAAGTTAACAAAGCCAGATATCAACAGCACAAAGACCAAAATTTCTTTTGAGGCCCACTTTTACGCTTCAACTATATAGGTACTGTAGATACATTGTTTTAAGTTCATTGCAGAACTTATAAGCTAGCCTTTGCTAAAAACGTTCGCAGTATGACTGAGGTAGATTAGCTGGGGTCAACCCCTCCAACTCTTCCAGGCACACCTTCACACTCCTCTCGTATACCGTACTTGATTCATCTGTGTCCAATCTTTCTTCCTCTCTGTACGTGCAAACTATCACAACGCATGTTTCTCAGTACTCGACACTACATCATCTTTCACTATACAACATTGCCTAAAATTAACTTAAAAAATTCTGAGTGAAGATGTAGGTCTTAATCAAACTATACATATGTTGAATGAAACTGGATATCATCATCGAAACTATATCATGTATTTAAAAAAGTTATAAGGTCCAAAAAACAGGTAGCGACAGGATGGGCATCCGGCCAACTCTTAAATTAACCGTGCCAAATCCAAAAAAATCCCTGCAACACTGGGCCAATGCGGGAAAAAGGCACAGGAAGAAGAAGATGACGTACTGATAAAATTAAATCATGATAGTGAGTGACAAATGTTCTGGCGAACAATAGCCATGCCTCCTCGCTGTATTGGTAAGTCAAATTTGTGTACTGTTGATATTAATTTTTGGCGCAATGACAGGTTCTCTCCTCCCATGGGACACTGACTTATCGCAGGCACCTTCAGATCCTAGCGAGAGGGTTTGCACGTGTCAGTGATGCTGAGGGCTCCACCAGCAGTAGCAGAGCTATTGGCAGGGCCAGCCAATTCGGACAGACCTCAAGGGAGTGTCCTGACGGGGAGTGTCTCGCAACATGTGGGAGGGAAGAGGGCGCGCCGTCAGCAGCTGATAAGTATGGCCACAGCGACCCTCAGCTTCCCGTCCTGGCGCCTGCCCAGCCCCGTCACACTTCTTTTGCCATAAACTCAGGGAGTACTCGTACTTCAGGGGCAGTCGCTATATACTGTGGTGGAACCGTGTCGTTTGGCACGGTTCCTGTTTTTCCCTCGGTTTACTCCTGTTTGAAGTTTCCGCGCTTTCCTAGAGGGCGTTGTGGAGCCTCCGCGAGCGCTGCTAGCGCACCCGCCCAGGGCGCACAGCCACTTGACACGACTGTTCTGCAGCGGGACTCTCGCTCCCTCTATGCTCAGTCTGGATGGGACCAAAAATCCGGGGCGTGCGGACACAAGAGGCCGTAAATCTGTGGACAACGTTTGCTTTCCGTTCGTGGGCAGGGGAAGCTATGAAGTCCGTCTGCGGCTGCCAGTAACCTCCAGAAGGTGGTGTCGTCACTGAAAGTAAGATTTTTCATCTAGTTAGTGCAGCGGTCGTCGTCTGGTGGGGAAAATCTCCCGGTGTTGTGGGAGCTATTAATAACTGTGTGCCGGCCGGTGTGGCCGTGCGGTTCCAGGGGCTTCAGTCTGGAACCGCGTGACCGCTACGGTCGCGGGTTCGAATCCTGCATCGGACGTGGATGTGTGTGATGTCGTTAGGTTAGTTAGGTTTAATTAGTTCTAAGTCCTAGTCGACTGATGACCTCAGAAGTTAAGTCGCATAGTGCTCAGAGCCATTTGAACCAATAACTGTGTGGCAACGTTTCTCTCCTTTGAATTTGTGATCGGAAATAGCCTTGCGTGTGTGTTACTCCCCCTTGCATGATCATCCATTTTAACGCCATGCTGACTTAAGGCACGCGTCGTAAAGAAACAAAAAACGAAAAAAGTTTTTTTGGCTGTGGATCTTCTGCAAGCCGTTGTTTTCCCATGGACGGCGTAGGGCCCTGTTTGGATAAGCACGTTGTAAAATGTTAGATAACCTTGTACTGTCTGGCGGAGAGATAGAGCCAATTAATTTTACGGATGTCTGATATACGAGGTTACATTAATGTTCGCCAATATATGTTGTGTTTTAGTATGTAGGCATATTTAACTTCAGTCGTTGTTATCGTAGATATATTCTTGTGTTAAGGAATTTAGTCCCTGTGGCATTTAAGTGCTCTATTTAATTAGATTTAAGCTAGTGCTAGAGTTTCTATTTGGTAATCCGCCTAGCCACGACTGATGTCGGTTGCTCGGTCTGTCTGAAATGTTGGGCCTGTTGGGTAGAGACCGTTGTTGACTTGCTCTCCTCAGCTCCGAAGTCCCGTATTGATACTACGGCGGTAGTTCTGCCGGAATCTCATTTGCAGATGTTATCAATTCGTGTGAGTGCAAATAAAGCTACCTTTGCCTCCGCAATTTTCGTCCGCTGGCCAGCAAGCTTTGGTTTATGATTAAAAATTGCCAACTGGTCTCCGTCCAACGTAGTGGCTCGTGTTAGACGAGTTCCCATTCCAGTTCGGGTAAATGTTTCCTCCTCCTGGTAGAGCCATCATCTTTCCCGAGCCACGCTAGGGATAGAGTTTCCCGAGTGTCTACTGCTGCACAAGTTCCAGGAAAATGAAATAAGACGTTAATTATCTATTCCACCGCTATGCCCAAGAAAGGCGAATTATAGTAGTTCTGGATAACCTAAGTATTGTACACTATTAAGATGGTTCTAAGTTTGGAGAAATTGATGTGTGGTAAATTTTAGCCTTCTGTGACGGTAATCCGGCGTATTCCACGATTCAACATAGTTATAGAACTGAAAGATTTGGTTTTGATACATTTGCTGAGAAGTGACTTAATTATTTCTATTGATGTTAATTGCTTTAAATGAATCTTACTCAATTTGTGGTTACAATTCTTAATGAGTGATCGCCTTTAATGGTGTAACATTTAATGTACGTATGATTGTCCCCTATGTCACCTACTGACTTCATTCACAGACTGAAAAGGTGATCCTTGCTCAAGTTTATGGGTCTTTATTAACTGTTGATCTTTATTGTTTACGATTTTAAAAATATGTTTCTTAAAAAGGAATAATTTTAGATTCCTATTGTTTATTAAGTAATTCTTCAGTTATATGGCAAATATTACGAGTGCAAATATTCTCTCATTGTTACACTTGCTTGTTCTGTGGTTTACACTGAAGGGTGTGACAATAAATGCAAAATCTAAAGTGAAGCGTTGGGGCGAATTAATCTTTTCTCTTATTATTACCGTTAAAGATAGCTGATTGTTTGTCGCTTGTTACTGAAATTGGTTTGGAGAACAGTTTATTGATTGACCCCGTAGAAAGAGTACATCAGTGGTGAAACGCTGGGTGTTTCGGAGAACTGGAGCCTTGGCTTTATTACCTTGACTGCGAGGAAAGTGCAAGTCTCCGATAAAGAAAGCCTCAACCTCAATACGTGCTACTTGCTGGTTGGGTGAATGGCTGCTGCCTCGTTACTACGATTCTGAGAGTTATTCTCGGACAGACTGGTCAAGGGAGATCTCTTTCCTGACGGTACATCCGTCCCATCAGGGGTATACGTGCGCCATGGGTATCTGAGAAGCCAGTAGGGAAGAGAACAGTAACCCAAACAGGACCCCACATGCCTTGAAAAGCATTATACGACGAAGAAGAGGGGGCACTGCAGGGAGAATTCCCACTGAATACTGTTTCAACTCAGCCATTCATCCGATCAGCGCGTAGCACAGCACACCTCGAGGCTGAGGTTCTTTTAAATTGAGGTTTGTACCTTCTTCCCGGTCCACGTAGTGAAGCCAAGGCCCCAGTTCTCCGAAACACACGTTTCACCACTACGTCTAGCTGTTGTTCCTGAAGTGCGAGTACACCCAAAGTTTATAGCAGCGGCACTGGCCCGGTCCCAGGTACTCAGACCCTCCCTCCCCTATGTTGTGGGACGCTCTTCGACAGGACTCTCCGCTGAGGCCGGTCCGAATTGGGCGGTCCTGCCAGTAGCTGTGCTACTTCTGGCAGAGACCTCAGCATCACTGACTCGAGCAAACCCTCTCGCAAGGCTCTGAAGATGCCTGCGATAAGGCAGTGTCCCGTGAGAGGAGAGAACCTGTAATTGCGCCTAAAATTTATATCAATAGCATACAAATTTGAATTACACATTCTAAGGAGAGGCTAGGCCGTCTTTTACCTTAACGTTTGTCATCAACCATCATAATGATTTACATTGATGAATACCTTATTTGCGTGTACTAGTACCTTTGTCCCACACTTGTGTAGCGTCGACATGGCTATTTTCGGGTTTGGAATTGTTCATTGAAGGGTTTGCCAGATGCCTTTCCAGTCACCAACGATTTTCTTTAGAATACTTTATAATCTAATTTCATCAGTAAATATTACATTTATCAATAAATATAGAATTAAGTTTTATTCAACATATCCATAATTTGGTTTTGACTTATACTTCACAGCCCGCATCTCGTGGTCGTGCGGTAGCGTTCTCGCTTCCCACGCCCGGGTTCCCGGGTTCGATTCCCGGCGGGGTCAGGGATTTTCTCTGCCTCGTGCTGGCTGGGTGTTGTGTGATGTCCTTAGGTTAGTTAGGTTTAAGTAGTTCTAAGTTCTAGGGGACTGATGACCATAGATGTTAAGTCCCATAGTGCTCAGAGCCATTTGAACCATATACTTCACTTATACTTGATTAAGTATATCTTAGGGAGCGTTGGGTAGTGAAAGATGACGTAATGTCGAGTGCTGAGGAAGATTTGTTGCAATAATTTGGACATACAGAGAGGAAGAACGAGAGGAGATAAACGAATCAAGTATACAAGAGGAGTGTGGAGGTGTAGGAGGAAGAGTTGGAAGGGCCTGATATCGGCGAATGTTTCTCGGTGAGACTGAGGACGTTTCCAGCGAAGACTAGCTTACGAGTACCCTAATTAAGTTAAAAACAATGTACCTACCTATGTAGTTTAAATTTAAGAAAAATGGGTTTGAAAATAAATTTTACTCGTTGTACTCTTGAGTTTTCCAACCACTGGAACATAGCCATTACGGTGCAGAGGACGACTGGAAGACATCGTAGGAATTAGTAATACTGCTGACCATAAACGTATGATTGGGGAACAATGCTAATCAAAATCTGAAATGAATATAAGGAAATGTGCACACAAACTCCATAGTAGGACATTCCATACCGTTCAGTGTAGCTAAATACAGTTCCATCTGTAGAGAGATGTGAAGACAAGGATCAAAACTTCGTTAAAACTCTGAATAACTTGTGCACCAGAAGACCTTTTTTCGTCTTAGCAGTAATAATAATGATAATACTATAATACTTATTATTATTATTGTTGTTATTATACAACTAATTTTCGGGTATCTATTATGCATACGCAATAACAAACAAAATATGTGTTACAGATCTTGGAAGGGTGCTTAGAAGATAAGACAAAAATTCGCATACGACAGAGTTTCAAATTCCCTTTACAAAATACTTTGCTGATCACATTTATAGTTGGAATTGCAGTGGTAATTGGGAACCGTCGCAGGGAAAAAATCTGTACGACACATATTATGCAACAAAGATTAAGATCCAGCAAGATGTATTCAGCTTGTTTCGCTCGTGTCAAGGGATTTAGCACCGTGTCTCTAGAGTAGATATATACTAGAAGGACACGCAACTGTCGTGTACGGCTGCAGTTCGTCAGGACTTTCGAGAAGAAGCGACAGCTACGGAATTGAGCAGCGCTACAGGAAGAAGAAACTGTGTTACTTTCTAGATTTCATTTCAAAGATAACCCGGTGAAAAACGTCGAAATGCAGTCGTTGTGTCGAAAACGTTTGACTTTCAAATATAATTCTTAGTTTAAGCTTGTTACTGGTACTGTCAGAGGTAAATAAACCATACGTCATTCGACGAAGAGCAGCAGTGTTTTCGAATATCGTACTGATTTTCGATGTAAAAAATCCACTTATCTGATTAACGATGGATTATGTAGCGACATCGGTCAAACTACCTGTAGCACTTCAGATGTTTCCACTTTCAAATTTAGTTTGATTCTGAGATTTTTCCATTTCCCTCAATGGCAGAATGTAAAGGCAATTAAGCGTTAAGAACACGTGTAGCCTATAAGCAGTAAATCTTCCACAATCATTTCTTGACATACGGCCTGCAGGTTTTTGGCGTTTCATTAGAACGAGTGTCCGACATTCTCAAGAGCGGCCAGAGGCCCTTTGCGAGATCATTACCGTCCTGTATTAGCACTTGCTACGTGGTTTCGTCGATAGCTTATAGGCAGATGCGCAACATCCGTTTTCCTGGCGGTTTCCTCTGCCGTGTTTAGTTGCTACTATGCCGTCGTTTCTGCAATGCAGTTCCATGGTGATGGAAAGAGCCCACCATACATTACGTAAACACGGTCTGTAGGCAGTATACACATCGCCGAAGGAAATCAGTGGGTGCCCCAGATCGGTCAAAGACAAAACTCACAACATCTGTGGATTCACGAATACCATGCACATTCGAAAAAGGTTATATCGAACAGACGGGACGATCCGTTAATACCAGGATAGAAGAACATAAGCTAATCGAAGGCTGGGACGGAAGGAGAAATCGATCGCGACGAAGCAGGAGAGATTCGGATACTAGCATAAAATTCACCAAAGCTGTAGTTGTATCGGTGAAAAGGAATTACCAAACCCATTTAATCGTATCAGAAATTGAACTATACAAGCACGGTAACAATTGAACGAGGAGGATGAAAACCTCATGGTAATCGGATGATGGATTACTTTTGTACATTATTTGTCTTTATTGTTGGCCCATCACCTAGATACCCAAAAGGACCGCGTTTTATATTACACTTTTTAAACAAGCTGAACCAAAGAAATATATATTTTTACTTCTTTTTGGAGGATCTTATATATACTTGTAATCTCATTCACTGCCGCTATACGACCGTTCTGGTAATGTGCCTTCCTCTGTACTTATCTCTCCTAAAAGTTAGATACAAGACAACTATTATTAATATATTTAATAACACTTCCCACTAAAATCACCCAATGTAATATCACAAAAAATCATATTACTAGTAATACTGTTAGTACCAATGATAACAATGATGAACATGACGATGATGATGATGATGACGGTGATGATGATAGTACTGATGTCATTAAAAATGAGAGAGAGGAAAAATGGAAATAAGACTAAAGAGGAAAAGCCAAGCAGTAAGAAAGAAATTTGTCGACATGTTGAGGCAGCGACAAGCAACATACTCGCTTTTTAGTGACCTAATGTAATCACAGTGGCTTGGGTTCTTTACGTTGTTATGTTTCCTTTGCGCACTAGCGCTAGGAACCTCGTGGATCTACTGCGTGCGGAATGGTAAGTTAGGTACTAAAAATCCATTCGCCCTTTCAAACTTTATTTTGGACCCAAACACAACTCGACTGTGAAATCGAAAACACCCTGACAGTTACTGGTCTATTTCCCTACATTCCAGTCCTGATATCGAACCGTCATCTTTCTCCACGGAACGTCATATCGTTCTAGTGTGGGCATGTATCAGTTATTCAGCTTGCTCTCCTTTGGGTGTATGTGAGAAAACTGAAACTATTTCATTCAAGAGGCCAAGCTTCGGCTCATTACGCACTGCCTCGCAGCAGTGGCGGATACATAGCGAGTTATCGAGTAGTTGTACTTTCCTATGTAGCACGCGCGTCCGCGTCATCGTATTTTATGTGTTTCTGTCTAGCACATACATAGCTAACACTTACCTATGAGAAAAGTCGCGGACATGGTATTGTGATCTCGATACGTTATCTTGTCTGGCAGTTGTTCGAGAAAAGTCTCCAATATTCTACAACTTTCTTGTACAGAGAACCTTCGATACGTAGCGTTATAAATACGGACTATTCGCAGTGTAAGAAGCTAGTTCACATTCAGAAGCAGAAATATGAAGACTGAAGAATGAATAGCTAAAAAGTCCTAGTTGCAGCATGGGCAAGGTGAAGATTAGTCAAGAGTAAGAGTGATCAGTTGATTGTGAAGTATTAATATTAGTAACTCATAGTAATTTATAGTTTCCCAGACCTAACTCGTAATTCGACTTAGGTATGGGAAACTATTGATGCGTATATCTGTAGTAATACTGATTTTCGAGAAGATTCCTAAAAACACATTATTACTATATAGGCCTTGTATCAAATGCACCAGAAAGGAACGGAATCGACGATGAAAGTTCCACACATATAAATTGCCGAATGACGTCATCATTGGAAACTGACCTCGTATTATACGTCGAAAGGTACATATTGGCTTATCGGTTTCACAGTAGGTATTTGTACACACTCCATAAAATTCTGGAAGTGAACATTGCGGACGCCTATGTTTTCGTAACAACCGAGCCATATATATAAGGAAAGCATAGTCGCTGCCAGGTAGTCAGTTTAAAAGCTACAATCGTCGGGATAACTTGGGAGTGATAAAAAGTGAACAACTGCGATAATTGGCTGTTACCACGGACTTCAGTCAGTGTTGTGCTTATTGATAATAGAAATACGCGGAGTTTGACCGTGTGTGTTTTAATGCTAAGTGAACTAGTGTTGCGTTTTTCAGTGCGAATAAAGTGTTTGTTCGAGGAAATTGGCATCTAATTTACTTATGTCGTAACAATATAATAAAATGGATAATTATGTAATAAGAAAAAGAAAAGTAGAAACATCTGAAAACTCCGGTCACCATTCAGCCGCAGAAACACTACCACATGTACAAGCAGAGCCCAACACTTCGTCGAAACTTTCACAACATATTTCATCGATGACTCCTTTAATTCCACGGGTGTTGGCAATTATTTGGATGTATTAGCGTCAGGAAATATTGGTGATGATATAAAACACAAGCTTCTCACAGCTCCAAGGAAACCTGAAAAAGACTATATCTTTGCTACTTACGAGCACAACAAGAGGGGACTGGTTGAGCGCAGACAAGTGCACGATAATCCCTTTGAACAGTATCCGTGTCTGGTGTTCTCATAAGCTAAAAAGGGACTTCTCTGGATTAACTGTTCAATTTTTGAGAATAATAAAATGGTTGTAGGAAAGAAATCCATTATCGCCAAGAAACTTGTGAGTGAACCACTAACAAAGGTTGCCAAACTTATTGGTAAAAATGGTGACCTTGGGACCCACTATCAGCTCAGGTACCACGTTGAAGTGTCTACAGATGCAAAATAATTTTTGGCGACACGAAACAACGGCGAACTTGAGTTCATAAATCAAGTGCCAAGACAGAGAATGGAAAGCATGAGGGAAAACACAGACCGTCTTGTGCCTACGATAAAAACAATCATATTTCATGGAAAACAAAATATTCCCCTGCGGGCGCATAGAGATGATGGGAGTCTATTAGAAAACGAAAATGATCGTGAAAGTACAGTGAGTAACGAGGGAAACCTTAGACCTCTTCTAAGATTTAGAATTGACGCTGGAGACTTGCAACCAAAACATCACCTTGAGACCACTAAAACGAACGCTACTTACATAATTAAAACAACGCGTAATGAACATATTTCATGCTGTGAAACAGTGATGCTATCGAGAATACTGGAGGAATTCAAAGATTCTCATTATTGCAGTATAATTTTCGATGAGACTACGGACATAGCACACATCGCCCAACTGAGTTTAGCTGCAAGATATGTTGATGGTGACGGCAAATTACACGAAACATTTTTGTGTTTCGTTGACATACGTAAAGACAATGAGACGAAGAACCTCAAGAGAGTCAAGATGACGAGCACAGCGCTACTGGTGAAGTATTAGTTACTACAATTCTAAGGAGAATGAAAAGCCTTTCTCTGTCACTGGAGAACTGTATGCGTATAGGCTGTGATGGTTGCTCAGTTAATATTGCAGAATTTAAAGGAGCTGTGGCTAAGTAAGACAGAAAGCTATCAATGCGCAAGTAGCACAATGTCGAAGTCTTCAGCACAACCTCGCTTGTCTAAGTTATAAGTGTGAGAAGCTCACTTGGTACTATTGAAGAAGTAGTATCGTTCTTTACAGCGTCTAGCAAGCGGTTCGCAACATTGAAGAGTGACCTAAAACACTCGCTGCAGACACGTTGTCAAACGAGATGGGTTGAGCGACATGAAGCTGTTATTCAATTCGCAACTGATCTCGGAACAGTTTGAAAAGTTCCTAAAGAAATACAGTGTTGGACGGATAGAACAACGGCTGCCAAAGCCAATATTCTCCTTCGAGCTATCTCTAATTGCGAGTTTATTATCATTCTGTTTACACTGAGTGACATATGAGCATAACATATCCAGTCAGCAAAATCTTACAAGACTGAGGTCGACAAAGGAGGAGGATCGACTTAATGGCTTAGCTCTGCTGAACACTAACCTTGCCATTGATTGTCCTATTGACGATGTAATTAACCAAATTGCCAAGAAGAAAAGGCCCAGAGAATTCATCATTTAAGGAAGGGAACCACAACTGTAACTTTTTTATATCATGGGATTGTCTTGTGTATGTATATAATCGGTTTAAATAAAACTCTTAAGCTTTGAATGTGACTTGATTATTGTTTATTACGGTAAAAGTAAAGGTAGCTCAAGATACCTCCTCGTTGAGGTTTTTCCACATCCGCCACTGTGTCGTAGAGAGGAGAGCTCTAACGACGCTCTCTCGCTTCTGCCAAGGACGAATCATTAGCTGATTATTTCAGTAGGACGTGCTCAGTGTACGCAACCAAAAGTGGTCTGCTATTTTCTCTGTAAAGATAATCCGGGTATGGACCATCTCCTGTCAGCTCTACGGTTGGTTTAGCTTGAAACATTTGGAGTCTCTCCCTGATATTTGGTAAAAGGCAATGTGTCTGCCGTCGAGTGGCCGGGGAGTCCCCTCTGTTTTACTCTGTCTGATGCAGGTGCAGTTACCTTGGCAACCGCAACAAAATAACAATTGGATCCTTTTACCGACCTCCCAATTTAGATGTTACAGTTGCTGAAAGGTTCAAAGGAAACTTGAGTTAGATTTCGAACACGTATCCGACTCATACAATTATAGTTGGTAGTGACTTTAATTTATAGTCGATATGTTGGCAAAAATACATGTTTAATTCCGGAGGTACACAGAAAACATCATCAGAAAGTCTGCTAAAGCATTCTCTGAAAAATATTTCGAGCAGTTAGTTCATGAGCCCACGTGATTAGTAAACTGTTGTGAAAACACACTTGACCTATTAGTAACAAATAATCCTGTGTTAATAACGAGCATCAAAACGGATACAGGGATCAGTGAGCACAGGGTTTTCGTAGTGAGACTGAACATTTTAATCCCGAAATCCTCCAAAAATAAACGAAAAATATACCTATTCAAAAAACCAAATAAAAATTCACTTCACACCTTCCTAAGAGACAATCTCCACTCCTTTCAAATTAACAATGTAAGTGTAGACCAGATGTGGCTTGAATTCAAAGAAATAGTATAGGCAGCAATTGAGAGATTTATACCAAATAAATTAACAAACGATGAAGCTGATCCTCCTTGGTACACAAAACAGGTCAGGACACTGCTACAGAAACAATGAAAAAAAATGCCAAATTTAAGCAGACTCAAAATCTCCAAGATTGGCAATCTTTTGCAGAAGCTCGAAATTTAGCTTAGACTTCAATGAGATATGCTTATGATAGTTTCCACAACGAAATTTTGTCTCGAAACCTGGGAGAAAATGCAAAGAGATTCTGGTCGTATGTGAAGTATCCTAGCAGCAAGACAAAATGCCTTCTTTGCGCGATAGCAATGGAGATACTACCGAAGACAATGCTGCCGAAGCAGAGTTACTAAACAAAGAAGACGAAGTAAATATTCCAGAATTCGAATCAAGAACAGCTGTCAACATGAGTAACGTAGAAGTACATATCCTCGGAGTAGTGAAGCAACTTAAATCACTTAATAAAAGCAAGTCTTCTGGTCAAGATTGTATACCAATTTGGTTAATTTCAGAGTATGCTGATACAATAGCTCCATACTTAACAATCATATAAAATAGTTCTCCCGACGAAAGATCCGTACCCAAAGAATGGAAAGTTACACAGACCACGCCAATGTTCAAGAAACATAGTAAGAGTAATCCACTAAATTACAGGCCAATAGCCGCGAGGGCTTAGCCGAGCGGTCTTGGACACTGCAGTGATGGACTGTGCGGCTGATCCCGGCGGAGGTTCGAGTCCTCCCTCGGGCATGGGTGTGTGTGTTTGTCCTTAGGATAATTTAGGTTAAGTAGTGTGTAAGTTTAGGGACTGATGACCATAGCAGTTAAGTCCCATAAGATTTCGCACACATCTGAACATTTTTGAACAGGCCAATATCATTAACGTCGATATCTAGAAGGATTTTGGTACATATATTCTGTTCGACCATTACGAATTACCTCGAAGAAATCGGTCTATTGACACACAGGCAACACGGATTTAGAACACGTCGTCCTTGCGAAACACAACTAGCTCTTTACTCGCACGAAGCGGTGAGTGCTATTGACAAGTGACTTCAAATTCATACCGTTTTCCTGGATTTCAGGAATGCTTTTGACACTGTAACACACAAGTGGCTTGTAGTGAAATTGCGTGCTTACGGAATATCGTCTCAGTTACGTGACTGGATTCGTGATTTCCTGTCAGAGAGGTCACAGTTCGTAGTAACTGACGGGAAGTCATCGAGTAAAACAGAAGTGATTTCTGGCGTTCCCCTAGGTAGTGTTATAGGCCGTTTGCTGTTCCTTATCTATATAAACGACTCGGTGGACAAACTGAGCAGCAGTCTTAGGTTGTTTGTAGATGACGCTGTCATTTATCGACTAGTAACGTCATTAGAAAATCTAAACAAATTACAAAACGACGTAGAAATGATACCTGCATAGTGCGAAAATTGGCAGTTGAACCTAAATAACGAAAAGTGTGAGGTCATCCACATGAGTAGTAATAAAAATGCGTTAAGCTTCGGTTACACGACAAATCAGTCGAATCTAAAGGCCGCAAGCTCAACCAAATACCTAGGAATTACAATTACAAACAACTTAAATTGGAAAGAACACATAGAAAATGTTGTGGGGAAGGCAGGACACTTAGAAAATGTAACAGATCTACTAAGGAGACTACATACCTTATGCTTGTCCGTCCTCTTTTAGAATACTGCTCCGTAGTGTGGGAGAATTACCAGATAGGATCGACAGAATTCGTCTAAAAAGTTCAAAGATGGGCAGCTCACACTTTTTGTATTATCGCAAAGTTGGGGAGAGAGTGCCACTGAAATGATTCAGGATTTGAGGTGGACATCATTAAAACAAACGAGTGTTTCGTTGCGGAGGAACCTTCTCACGAAATTCCAATCAGCAACTTTCTCCTCTGACTGCGAAAATAATCTGTTGAGGCCGACCTACGTAGGAAGAAACGACCACCACCATAAAATAATGGAAATCAGAACTGTTACGGAAAGATATATGCGTTCCTTCCTTCCGCTTGCTATACGAGATTGAAATAATAGAGAATCGTGAAGGTGGTTCAAAAAAATGGCTCTGAGCACTATGGGACTTAACATCTGTGGTCATCAGTCCCCTAGAACTTAGAACTACTTAAATCTAGCTAACCTAAGGACATCACACACATCCATGCCCGAGGCAGGATTCGAACCTGCGACCGTAGCGGTCACGCGGTTCCAAACTGAAGCGCTTAGAACCACACGGCCACACCGGCCGGCGAAGGTGGTTCGATGAACCCTCTGCGAAGCACTTAAATGTGATTCGCAGAGTATCCACGTAGATGTAGATAGATGGATATCTTCACCAATTCCAAGCCTTTCATATTTTCTGTGACTTACATTTCTTCATCCAGTAGATGACTGTTCTTTCTCTTATCCACAGATCAAACTGTTGGACCCCAAACACCTCTTGTATTGCGTCAGATGATGTTTTTTTCCAAATGCGTCCGAGCAACATGATAAGGGGGTAGGCTGCACCCGCACCACTAGTAGGTTCTGTGTCACCAATCTCAGTCTGTGCGCCCATATGGCTAGTACTGCAAAACACAATGACTTCTAGTATCGCTTGTGGGATTTATGTCTTAGAGGATGACGACTGCAGGTAGAAAATGGCAAGGCACACCAGTAATAACCGCGAAAATGCCCTTGTACAATGCCGCCGCTAGTGCTTACAAGATATGACCGCTAATTTGACTTGAGTCCATAGCGAGCAGTGGAGGATAATGTTTTGAGAATGTGATCTACTCGTCCTGGCGAAGCGTCCGATTATCAACCAAGTAGATATATAAAGAAGAATCGGAAACTGGTGCCTCTGGGTAATATGACAAAAGACACACACCGCATCCAAAGATGTATGAGTTTCTAGGTCCCGATAAATTGCTTCTACACTCCTGGAAATGGAAAAAAGAACACATTGACACCGGTGTGTCAGACCCACCATACTTGCTCCGGACACTGCGAGAGGGCTGTACAAGCAATGATCCCACGCACGGCACAGCGGACACACCAGGAACCGCGGTGTTGGCCGTCGAATGGCGCTAGCTGCGCAGCATTTGTGCACCGCCACCGTCAGTGTCAGCCAGTTTGCCGTGGCATACGGAGCTCCATCGCAGTCTTTAACACTGGTAGCATGCCGCGACAGCGTGGACGTGAACCGTATGTGCAGTTGGCGGACTTTGAGCGAGGGCGTATAGTGGGCATGCGGGAGGCCGGGTGGACGTACCGCCGAATTGCTCAACACGTGGGGCGTGAGGTCTCCACAGTACATCGATGTTGTCGCCAGTAGTCGGCGGAAGGTGCACGTGCCCGTCGACCTGGGACCGGACCGCAGCGACGCACGGATGCACGCCAAGACCGTAGGATCCTACGCAGTGCCGTAGGGGACCGCACCACCACTTCCCAGCAAATTAGGGACACTCTTGCTCCTGGGGTATCGGCGAGGACCATTCGCAACCGTCTCCATGAAGCTGGGCTACGGTCCCGCACACCGTTAGGCCGTCTTCCGCTCACGCCCCAACATCGTGCAGCCCGCCTCCAGTGGTGTCGCGACAGGCGTGAATGGAGGGACGAATGGAGACGTGTCGTCTTCAGCGATGAGAGTCGCTTCTGCCTTGGTGCCAATGATGGTCGTATGCGTGTTTGGCGCCGTGCAGGTGAGCGCCACAATCAGGACTGCATACGACCGAGGCACACAGGGCCAACACCCGGCATCACGGTGTGGGGAGCGATCTCCTACACTGGCCGTACACCACTGGTGATCGTCGAGGGGACACTGAATAGTGCACGGTACATCCAAACCGTCATCGAACCCATCGTTCTACCATTCCTAGACCGGCAAGGGAACTTGCTGTTCCAACAGGACAATGCACGTCCGCATGTATCCCGTGCCACCCAACGTGCTCTAGAAGGTGTAAGTCAACTACCCAGGCCAGCAAGATCTCCGGATCTGTCCCCCATTGAGCATGTTTGGGACTGGATGAAGCGTCGTCTCACGCGGTCAGCACGTCCAGCACGAACGCTGGTCCAACTGAGGCGCCAGGTGGAAATGGCATGGCAAGCCGTTCCACAGGACTACATCCAGCATCTCTACGATCGTCTCCATGGGAGAATAGCAGCCTGCATTGCTGCGAAAGGTGGATATACACTGTACTAGTGCCGACATTGTGCATGCTCTGTTGCCTGTGTCTATGTGCCTGTGGTTCTGTCAGTGTGATCATGTGATGTATCTGACCCCAGGAATGTGTCAATAAAGTTTCCCCTTCCTGGGACAATGAATTCACGGTGTTCTTATTTCAATTTCCAGGAGTGTATATTACGCCAGACATAATACGATGCCTAAGATGAACAACAAAATTGTTGTGTTGAACTGCTTCATCGTGTATGTGAGGCTGCTCCGATGACAGGAGAGGTCCTGAACGCTCACTCGGAGCTGCGGTCACGAGGAGAACTGGCACAAGTAGTGTGCGGACACAAGTAAATACGTGCGTCTCCGCTCGTTTATTTCTCGTGGATGCATAGTTCTGCCAGCAACAAAAATGTCTACAGGCAGGAGCGAACTACCTCCTTCATCTGAAGAAACATACCACTTCAGCGACAGAGACTAACATCAACTGTGCCTTATGTGTCACAAAAAGCTTATTTCTGCAAACAAATTCGATTTTGAACAGATCTCGGGTATCCGACAGGGTAGCGTCGTCATTTCTCCACAATATTTCGGCAGACGTACACGCTGTCATCTTCAGGTGGTTCCTGACGAATGCTGTGCTGATTTCTTTTTGTGTTTTTTTTTTTTTTGCCAAGGTGGAAGCCCTTCCACGCTCGCACAAGCATGGTGACCAATTCAAAAGGTCTACTGTCACCTCTGCATTGTTTGTAATTAGAATCAAGGAGATCGCAGGAGCGAGGAACTGCGATGTTATCCGTACATCTAGGTAAGGTTACCCATTAACAAGGCGTATGTGGGTGATAGAAGTGGGCGAGAAAGCTTGACAGAATCGAGCTTGAAAGAGGAGCGGTTTTTAAGGGCAGAGGGAAAAAAGTGCAAAGGCAAGTGCCAAGAGAAACAAACCTCTGCGACAGTGTCAGGTTGGGTAGTAAGGGCAGTAGCAGTGTCTTGCTATCTGCGACAGATCGTGCAAGGTAAGGTTATGTTAGTGGTTGGGTATCGTGCATCAGTACCATAGAATCAATGCCAGACTGTCATAGAATGACGAGACCTGTCGAGGAGTTGAGCGCTGCTGCAGCTGGGCCAGCTGCTGCTGCTGCTCCTCCTATGTCGCTGCGTGTTCCGGTTGCTGCAGCTGAGCTCGTACGGATTCTCCTGGGCCTGCTGCAGTGGCTTCGTCCCTGTAAAAAGGAATTTAGTGCGGCAACGCGCGCGTTGCCATTACGGCGTCTGCTGCGGCTGGTGCTGAACAGCGGGAGCCCGCCGCTATTCGGCGTCGTCCTCCTCTACTGCACGGCGCAGCTCTACCGCATCTGAGTCTCGAAGAGCTCCGCTCGTCCGGTGAGCTGCGCCGCTTGAGCTTCGGAGACGTGCACGCCGCTCGCTCGCGCAGTCGCGATAAGGGCTGCCTCTTTGGCTTCTCGGCCCGTCGCGGGGGCCGCCCCCGCGGCGGTCGGCGTCGCCGCCGATGCTGCCGGGGCGGCGGTTGTCCTCTTTGAACCCCTCACCTGGGGCAGCCAGGCACGCGAACGTCCTTCTGCGAGGTCACAAGTTTGGCAGCACAGAGGCCTCGGGCGAAGACTGCACGCAGTTGCCCCGAGGCTTCTTCCTCCTCTGCAGCCACGGCGGCTGCGGAGGCAGCCCTCTCTGCCGCCGTGACGGCTTTGAGGGCTGCTGTGGCCTCCTTCACGGCGGTGCCGAGTTCAGGCCACAGTTCTTCTCGGGGGCGCGAGCTGCATCCCGACTGCCCGTTTCCGGGCGGTCTTCCCTGCCCCTGGCAGGTGGAGCTGCCACTCCGCCGTCCCTCAGCTGCACCGGGCTATCTGCGCCCTACGTCGTTTCCGGCGTCGTCTTCTCTTCTTCTGCTGCGTCGGTGCGGCCGCGGCCGCCTCGCCGCCTTCGGCACGGCTGCTGCTCGAGAAAGCCGGGTAGCCGCGCCAGCTGGCGACGTGCGGGCCGCCACACGGGACGCAAGTCGGCAGAACGTTGCTGCCGCGGTCGCAGGCGCGGCTGTCGTGCTCGCCTGAGCACTCGACGCACCGCGCCGCGTTGCGGCAATACTTCGCGTCGTGGCCCTCGCCCTGGCACCTGAAGCACTGGGGCTGGGGGTCCGTGGCGGTCGGGAGAGCTTCCCTCCTAACCGGGAAGCCCAGCAACGTCGGCAAGTCGAAGATGTCGCTCCCGCCGTCGGCCGTTTGCACGGTCACGGCATAGAGCGGCGCCCTCTTCTCGTCGGTCCGGTTGTGCAACCTTGCGGTTGCATTACCGAACCCGGCTCGCAGCAGCCCTTCCCGGACCGCTGCCTCGTCACAGCACCGAGGTAAGCCCCTGAGGAGTGCCTCGGTCGCCTTCATCCTTCCTACGGAAGGTGCCTTCTCACGCGCCGGCGGCGCGTCGACAGTGTGGTCGGCCACTGCGACCTCGATCGCCCTGCGGTCGGCCACGTTTGCAGCCAGAACGCAGATCGGCGAGTCTGTATCGACAGACTCGTAGACCACCTCGTTCTTAGCGCAATTCGTCATGGTGTCGAACAGCGCTGTCCACCCGCCTTTGTACTTGCCGTACAGAGGGGGGACAGGCCGCGACTCGCCTTCTCGGGAATTCCTTGCTCGGTCGGCAGACTCGGTGAGCTGCACGACCGAAGGACCCTAAGTAGCGGCAGGTTTCCTCTGCGCGTACTTCTTTCCCGTGCTGTGGGGCGCAGAACACGACAGTCTGCAGGCGTTGTGAAAACAACACGCAGAAACCTCTTCACCAGCTCTCGACGGCCGAGTAAGCGTAGAGCGCAATACCAGCTATGCGCTCGCCTCGCTAGCTCAGGCCGAAGTCACGCTGTGCTGTGCTTTTTTTTCTTTATTGTTATTTAACACCTTACGTAAGGTGGGCTGGCAGCAGCACAGTATGCTGCTCTTCAGCCACAGGTTTTACAAAAGAAAAACAACGCTGACACAGAATATACAGAACACAGTGGGGGACACAAAACAGTAGACACAATAACGAAAAAACATGAAGCCGCTCACAAGCGAAGACAACCAAAGAAACTGTTAGCACTGAACACGGACACTGACGATAGAGACGACACGTGAACGATGGAGCGTGGGCGGCGGAAACGCAGAGGCACAAACACGACGGCACAGACACTAAACCGATGGCGATGATCTCTTGCACTCGAATGTCCACTTAACGTGTGCGATTTCGGGAACCTGCCAAGAGGGGAAGAGGGTGGTGGGGGAGGGAGAGGGGAGAGCAGAGATGCCAATGGCAGAGGAGACGGTGGCAGGAATGAAGGCATGGGGGTAGGGGAAGTCTGGGGGAGGAGGGGGCAGGAAGGGAGAATGGAGGGAAGGGAGAGAGAAGGGAGAGAGGGTGCTCATAGGAAAAAGCACAGCAAGGGGGGGGGAGGGAGAATCAAAGTTGATAGGGGGGGTAAATGGAGGGGAGGAGGGCACCATCAGGGAAGGGGAGCTGGCAGAAGCCACCTTGGGAGAGGGTAAAGAGAGTGGAGAGATGGAGAGCAGGTAGGATGTGGAAATACAGGTGCGGCAGCAGAGGGGGGTGGGAGAGGATGTGAGAGAAGAGTGGGTCAGGGGGATCTAGTGTACGGGAGGTGTAGAGGATCCGTATCCGTTCGAGGAAAAGGAGGAGGTGGGGGAACGGGATAAGGTCGTACAGGATCCGTGTGGCGGAGGGGAGACGGATATGATAGGCGAGGCAAAGAGCATGGCGTTCGAGGATCTCAAGGGATTTGTAAAAGGTAGGAGGGGCGGAGATCCAGGCAGGGTGGGCTGTGCTGTTCCTCTCGACGCCCTATATATACTAGCCGTTACCCCCTCCACCGTTCCTCTCCTGGTGTCTTCGGTGCTGCCGGCGCGGCGCCTACTGGAGGTGGTGGGGGAAGTGGCGCCTGGGTCTGAACTGGGGTCTGCAGTCTCCCTGTTGCCGCCGTCGGGGCCGTCCTCGATCTCTGGGACTGCATCTTTCTCTCCAGGCTGAGTGCAGGGTTCCAAGCCTGATTAAGTTGAAGGCCGCTGTCTTTATTAATTACATCGTCCTGTAGTCCGATTTCGATGGCCTCTTTAGTAACGCAGTCCCAGAAGTAGGAGGATTGACAGAGCATTTTTGTTTTTTCAAAGACAGCGGCCTTCAACTTAGTCAGGCTTGGAACCCTGCACTCAGCCTGGAGAGAAAGATGCGGCCCCAGAGATCGAGGACCGCCCCCGGCGGCGGCACCAGGGAGACTGCACGTGCCCTTAGCGCTAGGATTTCACCCGGAACGAGTCCCGCCCATTCACCCCCCTCCATGCCTATCCGAATTGTAAGGCCCTCCCCTAAACAGCCGCCGGTTCCGCGAACTGAAAGCAACATCAAAATTGCTATCGTGACAGTCCAACACATGTTAGACTGCGATGAAATTCAGTAATGATAAGAAATTTAACTTTTTCTGGATAGTAATATAATATGAATGTGTATTATTAAGGAAATGAAAATATTTATAGAGAATTGGAAGCATCGCCAGCAAGAGAAAACAAAAAGATAACGAGATGTTATTTAAGGGCAATAACGACAAATTTTCATTATCTAATTCACTTATTTAGTACGTTCATTGAAGGGATACAGCAGAGCAAACATACAATGCGAAAACAATGGTCTTGAATCTGTTATGTGGGTAGTAAAGCCACGGAAGCAGTCGAATAACTCTACTGTCTACGCAGAAAGAAGTCAAAGTCGTTTTGTTTATGTAGGCCCTCATAGTACCTGACGAAAATTAAAGAATATAAGAATGCCGTAAAGTAGATAAGCCTAAGGAAAGCAGTGAGATATTTGCTTAAATGACATATTTCGTTAGTATTTGCATGCGTAATGGGTGAATGTTAACTTGTAAATTCTTTCAGTGCCATCCCTGTGCATTATAAACGACGTTATAAAGAATTGTAGCTGTTTCTGTGTGATTAGTGTCCTATATGCTGTTGCAAACGTTTCAGGAAAATAATCTGTCGTTATTCTCTGCCCTGTCTGTTTTTAACCAACAGATTTATTAATTTCGTAAATGTCATTCAAACCATTTTTAAAAATAATAATGACGATGTGTATGTTTGCCACAGAGCAGCTATGGAGGAAATAAATGCTGCAGTGTTTCACGGCTGTAAAACGTCCTTCATGCTGTGTTAGCTTTTCTTTCACCCCTAAAACTTTTCAGCAAAACTATTCAGTGAATAACACGCAAAAACAGCTTGGATCGATCTGGTAAGAACAAAGTAATGTTCATGCCCTTTGGAAGTATAGTGAACATTCGTGATTGTTTCACATACACTCCTGGAAATTGAAATAAGAACACCGTGAATTCATTGTCCCAGGAAGGGGAAACTTTATTGACACATTCCTGGGGTCAGATACATCACATGATTACACTGACAGAACCACAGGCACATAGACACAGGCAACAGAGCATGCACAATGTCGGCACTAGTACAGTGTATGTCCACCTTTCGCAGCAATGCAGGCTGCTATTCTCCCATGGAGACGATAGTAGAAATGCTGGATGTAGTCCTGTGGAACGGCTTGCCATGCCATTTCCACCTGGCGCCTCAATTGGACCAGCGTTCGTGCTGGACGTGCAGACCGCGTGAGACGACGCTTCATCCAGTCCCAAACATGCTCAATGGGGGACAGATCCGGAGATCTTGCTGGCCAGGGTAGTTGACTTACACCTTCTAGAGCACGTTGGGTGGCACGGGATACATGCGGACGTGCATTGTCCTGTTGGAACAGCAAGTTCCCTTGCCGGTCTAGGAATGGTAGAACGATGGGTTAGATGACGGTTTGGATGTATCGTGCACTATTCAGTGTCCCCTCGACGATCACCAGTGGTGTACGGCCAGTGTAGGAGATCTGAATACTGATTTTTCGTATTTAAAGAATTCAGTGCTAACTTGTTTTCTCTTATGTTTGCTGTGGGAGTACCAGGCACAGATGAGACCAACTGTACACGTCTTTGTAACAAGCCTTCTAACTATCTGGCAAAATTTAACACCTAACAAGATATTAATTTAACAGTCACTCCAAAAAGTCTGAAAATTATGTCTGTTTACATAAGCTTTAAATCTATTGTAATTTCACAATTGTGCCTTGAAATCAGTTTTTAATGTGCTGGAAAAACTTTTGAACTGTACATGTATACTTCACCACAATATGAGTAAAGAAGAACTTCCGTTTTTTAATTGTTTGTTATTATATGTTAACCAGTACCAGCGTCACTGTATATTCTAAAGCTTAAATTAATTTCACTGACAAAGTGCTGATAATAGGGAGTGAGGGAGAGATAGGTGGCATACTAAAAATTTGTGGACAGTTCCGTCCTTATAACATTTGTACAACTGAAAGTGAAGCAATAACATGAAAATAAAATCCATAAGCTACTTAGTTTTGTTTGGAGATACCTTAATATGAGCAACATAGAAACAAGATCTTACGAAGCACTCCGTACACATTTTCTCCTGTTGTTGTTGTTGTTGTGGTGTTCAGTCCTGACACTGGTTTGATGCAGCTCTCCTTGCTACTCTATCCTGTGCAAGCTTTTTCATCTCCCAGTACCTACTGCAACCTACATCCTTCTGAATCTGCTTAGTGTATTCATCTCTTGGTCTCCCTCTACGATTTTTACCCTCCACGCTGCCCTCCAATACTAAATTGGTGATCCCTTGATGCCTCAGAACATGTCCTACCAGCCGATCCCTTCTTCTGGTCAAGTTGTACCACAAACTTCTCTTCTCCCCAATCCTATTCAGTACTTCCTCATTAGTTATGTGATCTACCCATCTAATCTTCAGCATTCTTCTGTAGCACCACATTTCGAAAACTTCTATTCTCTTCTTGTCCAAACTATTTATCGTCCATGTTTCACTTCCATACATGGCTACACTCCATATGAATACTTTCAGAAATGACTTCCTGACACTTAAATCAATACTGGATGTTAACAAATTTCTCTTCTTCAGAAACGCTTTCCTTGCCTTTGCCAGCCTACATTTTATATCCTCTCTACTTCGACCATCATCAGTTATTTTGCTGCCCAAATAGCAAAACTCCTTTAACACTTTAAGTGCCTCATTTCCTAATCTAATTCCCTCAGCATCACCCGACTTAATTAGATTACATTCCATTATCCTTGTTTTGCTTTTGTTGATGTTCATCTTATATCCTCCTTTCAAGACACTGTCCATTCCATTCAACTGCTCTTCCAAGTCCTTTGCTGTCTCTGACAGAATTACAGTGTCATCGGCGAACCTCAACGTTTTTATTTCTTCTCCATGAATTTTAATACCTACTCCGAATGTTTCTTTTGTTTCCTTTACTGCTTGCTCAATATACAGATTGAACAACATCGAGGAGAGGCTACAACCCTGTCTTACTCCCTTCCCAACCACTGCTTCCCTTTCATGTCCCTCGACTCTTATAACTGCCATCTGGTTTCTGTACAAATTGTAAATACCCTTTCGCTCCCTGTATTTTACCCCTGCCACCTTTAGAATTTGAAAGAGAGTATTCCAGTCAACATTGTCAAAAGCTTGCTCTAAGTCTACAAATGCTAGAAACGTAGGTTTGCCTTTCCTTAATCTTTCTTCTAAGATAAGTCGTAAGGTCAGTATTGCCTCACGTGTTCCAGTGTTTCTACGGAATCCAAACTGATCTTCCCCGAGGTTGGCTTCTGCTAGTTTTTCCATTCGTCTGTAAAGAATTCGTGTTAGTATTTTGCAGCTGTGACTTATTAAACTGATAGTTCGGTAATTTTCACATCTGTCAACACCTGCTTTCTTTGGGATTGGAAGTATTATATTCTTCTTGAATTCTGAGGGTATTTCGCCTGTTTCATACATCTTGCTCACCAGATGGTTGAGTTTTGTCAGGACTGGCTCTCCCAAGGCCGTCAGTAGTTCCAATGGAATGTTATCTACTCCGGGGGCCTTGTTTCGACTCAGGTCTTTCAGTGCTCTGTCAAACTCTTCACGCAGTATCACATCTCCCATTTCATCTTCATCTACATCCTCTTCCATTTCCATAATATTGTCCTCAAGTACATCGCTCTTGTATAGACCCTCTATATACTCCTTCCACCTTTCTGCTTTCCCTTCTTTGCTTAGAACTGGGTTTCCATCTGAGCTCTTCATAATCATACAAGTCGTTCTCTTATCTCCAAAGGTCTCTTTAATTTTCCTGTAGGCAGTATCTATCTTACCCCTAGTGAGATAGGCCTCTACATCCTTACATTTGTCCTCTAGCCGTCCCTGCTTAGCCATTTTGCACTTCCTGTCGATCTCATTTTTGAGACATTTGTATTCCTTTTTGCCTGCTTCATTTACTGCATTTTTATATTTTCTCCTTTCATCAATTAAATTCAATATTTCTTCTGTTACCCAAGGATTTCTACTAGCCCTCGTCTTTTTACCTACTTGATCCTCTGCTGCCTTCGCTACTTCATCTCTCAAAGCTACCCATTCTTCTTCTACTGTATTTCTTTCCCCCATTCCTGTCAATTGTTCCCTTATGCTCTCCCTGAAACTCTGTACAACCTCTGGTTCTTTCAGTTTATCCAGGTCCCATCTCCTTAAATTCCCACCTTTTTGCAGTTTCTTCAGTTTTAATCTACAGATCATAACCAATAGATTGTGATAGATTAATATAGAATGAAGCAATTAATTAATACTACTGGCTCTGTTTTGTGCTCGTGGAGTTCAGTATATGAAATGTTGCACATGTAACATGTTTAGTATAACTTATTGCAAAAGACTGGATTATATACTTGAAATGCTAAAATAATTGTGCAGTTTCATGTTTATGGCCAAATGACGAGCATTAAGATAACAGATTTAATGTGAAAGATTTAATTTTGGTAATGAAAAATTTGATCTTTCCCAATATGTGGTGATAGGTTCTAGTCAGCTTGTATCATCCTCTTTTGGCCCTACAAATTTATTCCCCTTTCTGTCAAGCGATTTAACTACATTTTTTTTCACGTTGTTCCCTGGCGTGTTGTCCAACAAATTAGGGCTAATGTCCTCATTCAGCCTCTGATTTAATAATAACCCACTGCGCATTAAACAATGAAAATGTTTCACTAATGCAACAGGCAATGAAAGAATTGATGAATGTTTCTTCTGGAACACTCTGGTTACCATTAGGTATGAACTGGAAGTGTGTGCCATTTCCAAACAAAAATCTCATTTGCTGTATATTTCCTGATGGTACAGAGACTGTACACTTGAGTGTTTGGGAGAGACCTGGTATTATTCCAATGCAACTGTACCTGGTCAGCTTAGATTTTCACCTTCACCACTGGAACTTACGTTAGCAGAACTTTTATTTAGGGAGTTTGCACATTGTACAGAAGGTGTGCAGTCAGTAATTAGAGTTTGTCTAGCTTTCGCACAAAGCCAAATCTGATGCTCTGTTTCCATCACAGAATATTTCCATCACCTTAAGATCATAAGTTTTTTCATGAAGTGCTCTTTTCTGATTAATAGCATGAACACCTAGCTTATCATCTTACAGATAATCAGATACAATGGCATGTGAAACTGAACTGATAACTGTGTAAGCCACTTCTGTGTAAACAGTGATTTGTTCATTACCTCAGCGTGTACTCCTTGCCTCATTCTGATGAACAATATGATCTCACCTAAATCAGTTTGGAGAGCACAATAATGTTGCCTTCGAACACACACTGAATGCTGCATGCACAGTGATGGGTGTTTCATCACCATGCTGGCAAGCATACAGCATCAGGCTCTGTTGCGGGAACCTGCAGCCATAGTGGTAAATATAAAATCATGGCAGTAAACGAGTTAGATGAACTACTTTATTGTATTATTTGTAAAATATAAAAAGGTGTTTCCAAATATTGTATGAAATTTTTTGGTGGTCTCTAAATGATTTGCTAAAACAATGAAATAGCAAAGTAACATTTTATACCAAATGTAATGTACCAAAAGTCATGGTTTTTTATCCGTTTTCAGTAAATCAACATCTGCCCATTTTCTGTAAAAATATAAATTATTCCTCATTATAGTGTTAAGTACTGTATAATTTCAGAAATTGTGCACTACGACTTTTGAACTGATGCAGAGAAAGACAAAATCTATTTCATTTCAAAACTCAGCTCTTTTATTTGACTTTTTGTGGAACTGCAAACCACATGAATGGATTGCTATATCATTTATGCATTTAAGAAAATAAACTGATAAAAAGACATTTATTTTCTGAGCACTATGGGAATTAACATCCGATGTCATCAGTCCTCTATAACGTAGATCTACTTAAACCTAACTAACCTAAGGACATCACACACATGCCCGAGGCAAGATTCGAGCCTGTGACCGTAGAGGTAGCGCGGTTCCAGACTGAAGCGCCTAGAACCCCTCAGTCACACTGGCCAGCTATTTATTTTACTGATGAAAATGTAAGTTGAAGATATCATACACTGCTGCATGTTATTCTATTAAAGGAAACCACAGAAGAACAAACTGAAATTCCAAGAGGTTGCACTGGCCATCTTTATTCTTAGCCGATAAAATTCTGTAGTAGGGAGGGACACAGTGAGGGGTAACTGGAGTAAGTGAATCCATGTATAGAACCATGCAAATTTATTTTTCAGTAATAGAAGTTCCATTGCTGCACATGGGTTAGAATAATAATTATAGCCATTTATCTTGAGATGTGTTGCTTTGTTTCCAAACTTGTAACTTTCCGCAGAGTTGCCATATACATCTACAAATTGTTAGTTTTTCATCACTAACCATGATCAGTGAATGTAGTAAGTGTGAAAGAAATCGCATATTTTAGTTGAAATTGTTTACCTTTTAAGTTGTTTTCATTGAGTGAAACATTAATGAATGTGTTCATTACATTTGTCAGGCAATTGACCAAATACACAGTTCCAACCCATCTGATATAAAATGATCCTCTGTAAGTGAAATATGTTGTCAATATTTGCTCTCATAGAAGCTGCCACTATTGGAATAGCTGCAGTCAAGTTATTAATGAATTATTGGAAGATGCTCTAGGGTAATATATATATATCGGGGTGGTTAGTAGACCCGCAACCGAGCGCCTCCCCAGGTGGCGGATAGGGGAATGCCTCCTAGATATAGGTGGTACCGAGGAAACTACTAGTAGCGTCTGTTCCCACAGTGGGCGGCTACAAAAGGCGTCTGCTCCACATGTCAGTGGCGGCCTCAACCAACCTCCTGATCTGGAAAGTCAGGTTGTACTCGGCAGCATGCCATGCATCCAACTACTAAACATCATGATGGTACAACGAGAAAAATCTCATTACCCCGGGCCCCAGTCAATAGACTGGGATTGTCGTGAGCATCGGATTCCGGGGGCTCACGGACATCATGAGAAGAATCGGAGCTTCTCAAACTCCCTCAAGACCAAACGCAAACACTACATCGGCACACTCAACGTGAACACACTGATGAAGACAGGAAAGATGAAACAACTGACAGACACTCTCGAAAAATTTCAAATCAAAATATGTGCACTGCAAGAAACACGATTCACAGACGAAGACCATTTCAACACGGAGAATTTCAGAATATACAAAGAAAAACCATCGAGACAACTTTTTGGCACAGGATTTGCAGTACACAGGTCCATCACGGACAGCATAATCGACTTTTCGTCACCAAACGAAAGAATCAGCACCATCACAGTGAAATCAGCCAATAAATCCTACACAATAATCAACGCACATGCACCGACTAATGACTACAACAGGAAAAACCCGGATGAAATTGATGACTTCTGGACGACAATGGAAGAAACTATCAGAAAAATTCCTGCACATAGAGTCAAAATAATACTGGGAGACTTCAACGCCAAACTCGGAAAAGAAAAGATATACAGACATATCACAGGAAAACATACTCCACACAAGGACACCAACAAAAACGGAAAACATCTGATAGACTTTTGCAAAAGCCACGACCTCCCCATTATGTCAACAAAATTCAAGAAACCAACACGAAAACTTACCACATGGAAATTCCCCGGCGGAAAGCAAGAACTACAAATCGACCACGTAATAGTGCAGAAAGACTCACAAAAAGCAATTTTGAACATAGACACCCGTAAAGGCTACTTCGACTCAGACCACCACCTACTACAGATCAGGATTCGTCTTTTGCCCAAGAAAAATCTCCAGAAGAACAAAATTGTTAGACCAGATCCAGAATACGTTAGTTTAAACCAGACACAAATATTACACAAAATTAAAATGGAGAAAACGACAGACTGGACACAACTTTCACGAAGAATCCGAGAGGCCATGAAACTAGCACAAGCACCACGAACACGGAAACGCCGTTGGTGGAACCACACGTGATCAAGCTATTGACCAACGAATCAGTGCATGGAAAAATTTAGTAGCCATAAATCCCAAGAGAATTGGATGAACTTCTTGAAAACACAGAAGCAATCAAGCAAAATCATTCGCAGTGAAAACGACAGTATGACAAACGGCGACTGACAGAGATCGAATCGGACTTCATGAAGAACAATACAAGAAACTTCTACAGAACGTTCAGAGAAAATATGACTGGATATCAACCACCCAACTTGTGCTTCAGAAGACCGGATGGAACCCTAGAAACCAATACCAAAAACAATTGTGACATTCTGGCAAAGTACTTTGAAAAACTGCTCAACACGGACCCCCCCCCCCATGGAAGAAATGATGACAGAAACGAGCACATACAATCCAGATAGTGAACCTCCAACTCTAGAAGAAGTTAAAGAAATAATAAAGTCACTCAAGAATCGTAGAGCACCAGGAGAAGATGGCATCATCGCGGAAATCTGGAAGTTGCAAGACCCAGAACTCACCAAAGACATCCACAGGATCTTGGAAGACATCTGGAAGACCATGAAAATTCCTGGCGACTGGAAAACTGCCCTGATACACCCAATACACAAAAAAGGTGACAAGACTGACCCGAACAACTACAGAGGAATATCCCTACTACCGGTCACATACAAGATCCTCTCTAAAGCTTTACTGAACAGACTAGAATGCCAAACCGACCACTTGATTGGGGAATACCAAGCAGGCTTCCGTAAAGGGCGGTCTTGTGCGGAACAAATTTGGAATCTGAAAATGATTTTACAACACAAACAGAACCTGATCATTACCTTTGTTGACTTCAAAAAGGCGTACGACTCTATCGACCGGAAAACTCCCTTCAAAATTCTAGCAGAATACAAAGTAGACAACAAAACACGGGCTATCATAGAGCAAACTTTAACCAACACGACCTCCAAAGTAAAGTTCTGTGGGGAACTATCAGAGCCCTTTGAAATTCGCACAGGTGTCCGACAAGGCGATGGCCTCTCACCTCTCCTTTTCAATCTGGTGTTAGATAAGGTCATAAAAGAATGGGAAACATCACAGCAGGGGATAACCTTAGGAAACCTATAGATTAAATGCCTGGCTTTTGCAGACGATTTGGCGATTGTCACGAAAGGTATAAAGGAAACAAAAGACGCTATTGAAAAACTGCACGAAATCGCTTCCAAAACTGGACTACAGATCTCTTACGAAAAGACACAGTTTATGAGCACAAAGAAACTCTCATCTCTGAACACAAAGTATGGCACGATTTACAAAACGGCAAACTTCAAATACCTCGGTGAAACACTACAAATGAGTGGACATAACAGAGACTCAAACGAAGAAAGAAAGACTAAACTGGACAAGGCATACAAAGTAGTGTGGAATCATTACAACAAGAAGTCTATCTCACAAAAAGCCAAATTACGCCATACACGTATCAGACAATTAGAAAAAGTAGAACGGAAAATACTTAGGAAAATATTTGGCGCAACTAACAACAATGGAATATGGATCAAGAAACCTACAGAGGAACTGTACAAACATACGGAGACAATCACAGAAAAGATTAGAAAACGCAGACTACAATTCTATGGACACCTATACAGAATGCCATCACACAGGCTAACCAAACAGATCTTTGACTGGGTAACCACTAGAAACAACAAATGGGTGGCAGAGGTAGAAAACGACCTGAACCAGCTCAACATAACAGCAGACACAATAAACGACAGAATAAAGTTCAGAAACATCATTAAGAAAAGTAAACTACATGAGATACAATGCGACAAACGAACAGGCATAAAATGGACCGAAGAACGCAAGCAAGATCACAGCCAGAAGATGAAAGAAATATGGGCAACCAAAAAGGCAATCAAGATGAAGCCGAAGACACAAAGCCGACAAGAAGCATGGACAGAGGACCGGAAACAGAAACACAGCGAGCGAATGAGGGAAGTTTGGGCAGCAAGGAAGGCAGCAAAAGGAACTGGCGATGTAGTTTAGTCCAAATGCGCTCTTTAAGGGCAAAACACCAATAATAATAATTTTATATATATATATATATATATATATATATATATATATATATATATATATATATATATATATACCAGTAGATGCACAAGTAGGTACATTCAAAAGAAATTTACTCTTCCTCGGGTATGTACATAGTAACTCAGGATTAACATAGTCTTCCACAGATCGATAACTTTAAATAGTGGTTACCAAGTTATGCAGTTAACTCGGTTTTAAATTTATGTCGGTTCAAAACCCTAACTTTCACGTGTCTTGAAAGTTTATTGTGACACGACAAAAGCACTTCCCTAGAATTTGAATATGGGTGGGAAGACTATGTGTATTGCATATTGTAACTTGTAATGATTATATATTTCATGATTTATCTGAAATTTATTGTAACTAACAGAGACAAACATCACAAGTATTTCCACTTCTCTTCAAAGGCCTTCTGTATAATGCTCCAAGTGCCAAAAAATTGTTTCTTGTTCGTGCCAAAGTAAAAGGTTTAGATATTGTAGTACATATTAAAGTATTTTCAGCTAGTAAAATATTTTGAGAATATGAAAATTTTTGGTATTCCAGATTACATCCAGTCCCACCTAGATCATATAAACAGGCTCTTGTGTAGCACTTTCATTTATCTGTAGCTAATGAGACTACTTGCTATACTTTCGTTGCACAAGAGCAAACTTGTTACAAAGATCATGTGAAAAAGTCCACTAGTAAGAAATGGTTATGAAATTACTTGTCATCCAAAATAACAATACTGATTCAAATGAAAGGGTCTGCAACTAGTGTCTTTTATGCAGAACAAAATCAAACAGCAGTTACATTACTGTGAAGTTTCAGCAGCACCATTTCACATCTCCCACACAATTACTAGCTTGGAACTATGTGAAATGAACAAGGAAAAAAGACACAAATTCTAAAATTACATACATTTATTGACTCAGTAAAATTTTTATAACAACTTAACACATCAGAATCAAACAAATGTGGGAACAAATTGTAAGTGAAGTACAAGTGGACATCGGATAGGTCAAATAGTCAGTTGGCTTTGGTAGTGTGATATGCACAACAGTAATGGTGAAGTTCAACAGTCAGAAATAATTTTGGTGTGTTAATTCTATTATAAATGATTAAAAGATTTTCAGTGCTTACTACAATGAAACAACTCTGAACATTTCCAAAGGGACAGAAGCATGTGTCCCAGCTTCACCCAAAATAATAAACTTTCTTGAGTGTTTTGAAATAACTCAGAATTCCAATTAAGTTATGATTATTGTTGACTGAGGGACCCAAACATCATTACTGGCTCACTTCCCATTTCCCAAAAATAATCTGAGACTTAAGCAATGAAGACAAGTCATAAACATAGTGGAGTAAAATTGTATAAAAGGACAAATAACTCCCAAAGGTCATTTTAAAGAAAGTAGCAGACACAAATACAAATAAATTAGTCTATACATTAAATTATACCCTACAGTGTGCAAAATTGTAGTAAATTACGACTGGTCCTTATATGGACATAACAATCAAACAAAAATGCTGGGCACCAATAACATAGCAAATCTAGAATGAGATTTGCAAATTACACTGATCAAAATGTGAGAAACTAGACATGACATAATATTTTTTCATTTACACAGAAACATACATACACATAAGCTCACAGTGAGATCATACATGATAAATCTATTTACAAAAGAATAAATATGCTAACTTGTCATCCACAGATTCTATGTGCAACGGTTTTCATGGATGTGAAGTAAATAATGAAGTCTTAAACATATCTTCATTTAAGAAGGAATAATAAACTTTAAATACAATATGTAAATCCATAATATACTGAATTAAAAAACATTCTTAACCTTCTGTAGCCACGCACCATCAAACACAAAATCAGTTTACCACACTTACTTACACAGAACATATTACTCATTCGAACATGCACAGAGGTAAAATTTTCCATAAAATTTATTTGGTACACTTGGTACATCAGTTAGTTCTACAAACAAGTTTGTGAATGGAGTAGAGGAAGTTGGCCACCAGTTAGCCATTTAAACTTCTCTTAAATTGAACGTATTAGTAGTTACACATTTTCAAGAGACAAGTTCTGGTGTGTTCTTGAACAATGAACACCTTCTACACCAAAGTAACTACATTTACAACTTTATTGTAGATTAGTCTTATTTCTAGTATTGAACCATGAACTAAGCAGTTGATTTAGAGATACTGTACGTTGTGGCTGTTTTTACCACTTGTAGCTATATGTTGTAATAGTGTTTTAAAATGACGGCTTTTAAATGTGAAGTTTGCAGAAACGAGTACAGTTACTGCAAGACTCTGAAGATGCATATATCCACAGTCCACCTACAGAAACTGAGCGAAATGATGCCTCCTGTTACAAATAACGAATGTTCGTGTACCTATCACTGCTATTTATGCGACAAGGATTTAACTTTTAAAGGTAGTTTAAAATGCCATGAACAAAATATTCATGGCGAACCGTAACAGAAAAGGTTTAAGTGTACGATGTGTGCATTTGAAACCGACTCTAAAAAGTGCTGGATGCATCATCTCCAGTCTGCACATGCGTTTGTGTGAAACCAGAAGCCCTGGAATTCTCCAGTGAAGAAGAATTTTTAAAATGGAAAGAAGAAATGGAATGTGCTACAAATTCCAAATTCGTTAAAAGCTGTGGCATTAAATTTTACGATGATGGCCCTACATGTTATTACGTTTGCCATCACTCAGGTTAGTTTACCTCCAAAGGTAATGGGAAACGATATCTAAAACTGACAGGAAGCAACAAAATGAATGGAAAGTGCCCTGCAGAGATTAAAGTCCAATACAAAGAAGGAAAATGCCATGTTACTTTTGTGTCCACTCACGTTGGTCAAGATCTGGACCTAAGTCATCTCAACCTGACGGAAAAGAACGGATGAAGATAAATGAAGACATTGCTGCAGGAATCCCATTTCCTACAGTCTTCCATCAAATTCAAGAAACAGTGCAGAATTCAAATTTCGAGAGAGTGCACCTTACAATGATGCAGGATTTGCATAACATTGTATCTGCATAAAACCTGTCTTCAAAGTCAGTCAGACATACAAATGATGCGATCAGCTGGTAAGAAACGTTGCTGTATTTCAGGAATCGTTGATAAAAGCACTGCAAAAACTCAACAGTGATTCAGAGATTTCAGAATTTGGTCACTATTTCAAGAAATATTATGAAAAAAAGTGAAGTGTTGGAATATTGCCATAGGATGTGAGCCGGACTCAACACAACCATTCACCAGGAGAGTACACATAAGACACTGAAATACATACATGGTAGTGCAAAGCAGGTGAAACATTTGGATAAAAGTCTATCTGCATTGATGTTGCTTGTAACTGCAAAGCTGTTTGACAGGCTCATTGTCGATGTGACAGGAAAACTAACAAGTAAAATGATAAGCATTCACTGTAAGCACAAATGCAGTATTTTTTGATGAATAAGGACTTAAGTAGGAATGTAGGCAGAGGTTGGAAAGTACCAGCCACAAAGTCACATGAAGTTTATCTTGTAGAAGAAAATATTATCCGTTGCAACTGTAACTGTAAATCAGTGTGCACTGACTGTAAAGTGTGCATTCATAGGTAATGATTATAGCATTAAGTTAAATATAGGGTGGCGCACTAAACGTGTTACCATTTTGTTTTTGAATATAAACTTTATTGTCAATACAATCTGAAAGGAACATATACCACAATGAAGAGCCGTCCATGGAGATTTGTTCTAACTCAGCGCATACTCAATATATCCACCATTTCGTTTCCGAACTTCCTTCAAACGAACACTGAAGTTAGTGATTACCCTAGGGCACATGTCTTCCGTAATTTCACTGCAAGCTTGAAGAATGTCTCTTTCATTAATGAGAGAGAGGTGATTCTGACTCATGTCAGTTCCTATGCCTCAGAAGCATTGGCAGAAGACAAGAGAGAAATTATTTCTATTGTTTCTTGTATGTCAGCTACTGAAGTTCGGCTAGCTAACAAAATGATGACTTCATTGAAGGCTAATGTAGGTGCTGTTCACACCAGTAGTGGTATCTCTTTTATAAGTTCACAAAGGAGTCACAAGTGAAAACTTGCACTGCAGAGGAGACTGTTTTCATTGAAGAAAACAAATTCCTCAAGCCGCATACCCAAGGCAGTTCCTGGTACAGAAGCAACCAACAAGTTACAGAGGACACTTCTGCATGAAGGTTTGGTTCTCTACTGTGTCCTGCCATCCAGATTTAGGTTTTTCATTATATCCCTACATCACTCAAGGCAAATGCTGGGATGGTGTGTGGCGGCGAGAAAGTTACTTCCCTGGTTTAAAGTTTTGATGCCGTCTTTAATCACGTCAGCCTGGCAACTAATTTGGTGGTCAGCCAGAAAGCGACCTTCGTTTCCAGTCTGCACGGCCACATTCCGGTCCAGCCCACTGAAAGAAAAGTGTCTATTTCCCATTTCTTTGCGGGATTAGGGCTATGACTTCCGTAGAAATTTAAAGTTCCAATCAAGATTTAATTTAATTATAGTTTCTCACAAACAACACTTAAAATTGCGTTATGTTCAATTGAAAACAAGTCTTTCTAATCTAACAGAACCTTTAGCAGTTCAGACGCGACCTCTACGGTAACTTCCTACCAGATTGTTTTTCGCCCTGACTAACATCACTCAATTGAAAGTGCGCAATAAATGTTCAAAAATTAATGCTACCCATGAAAGTGGAAATAAATTCACCACTTGCCACGCGGAATTGAATTTCACGCGGACGGCACACTAACAGTTATTTTACCGAATTCTAAACGATCCAGGACGGTGTACAGTCCTCGCGAGTTCACTATCCGTTTTCACTGCCAAATACGCGCTTGTCACTGCTCGGCTCTGACGTCATCCGAGGCAGAGCGCGACCAGACGTTTAACAGGCGTGGACCTCGCAGTGTCTGAGAGCGAAGTGAACCTTCCTACTGCTTCAGGGGCTATATTTATAAGGTGCCGGTGCGGACTGCCGAGAAAACATCTGTTGTCTCTGTCTATTTGCATACGGCGGCAGTCTACAAACGACCGCTATCTCGGGCACATAATCTTTAATAATATAGTTACCAATTACTTCAGAAACTTCTTAATTTTTGCTGGTATGCAGGTAAGCAGTTTGAAAGCACGTAGAATGTTTCAGCTCGGTAGAATGAAAATTTTGCTTAATAGAATTTATTAAGTGGAACTAACGGTAGATTGTTACCTCTGGACCATAACTTTGCTAAGTCTTATATCAGTTGCTATTTATGTTACAAGTCTTAAACTTGGTGCAGCTTTATTGTTTGATATATTTGATCATCTGGTTTAACCAGAATCCTCTATCATTAAAATTTCAAGTACTTAATCTACAACACTTAGGTACATTTTAGTTACAAAATTAGTTTTTATTTAATTACTCAAAAACTATAAGAGGTAGATCAACGTGGACTCTCTGATATTATTTTTGGGATGTACTGAAGCATAAAACAAATTTTCAAGTTTCTGAGTCCATTATTTAGCGCTTTTGATTTTTCCGAAAAACGTAGATTCTGGCGTTAATTTTTGTATTATGTTTTTGGAAACCCGCATCACTTATTTATAACTTCTAACTGCACCTTCTGACCAAATTCTGGCTTCCTAGCGTCATTATTTAACGCCTCTGGTTTTTCTCTTAAGACTGAATTTCTCCGTAAACTATTAAGTTTAGAATATCAAGACTTTGTACACTCCTGGAAATTGAAATAAGAACACCGTGAATTCATTGTCCCAGGAAGGGGAAACTTTATTGACACATTCCTGGGGTCAGATACATCACATGATCACACTGACAGAACCACAGGCACATAGACACAGGCAACAGAGCTTGCACAATGTCGGCACTAGTACAGTGTATATCCACCTTTCGCAGCAATGCAGGCTGCTATTCTCCCATGGAGACGATCGTAGAGATGCTGGATGTAGTCCTGTGGAACGGCTGGCCATGCCATTTCCACCTGGCGCC
The DNA here is from genome assembly GCF_023864345.2 of Schistocerca serialis cubense. NCBI lineage: Eukaryota > Metazoa > Arthropoda > Insecta > Orthoptera > Acrididae > Schistocerca > Schistocerca serialis. Next base: position 4,605,024 of record NC_064640.1, read on the forward strand.
TCAGTTGGACCAGCGTTCGTGCTGGACGTGCAGACCGCGTGAGACGACGCTTCATCCAGTCCCAAACATGCTCAATGGGGGACAGATCCGGAGATCTTGCTGGCCAGGGTAGTTGACTTACACCTTCTAGAGCACGTTGGGTGGCACGGGATACATGCGGACGTGCATTGTCCTGTTGGAACAGCAAGTCCCCTTGCCGGTCTAGGAATGGTAGAACGATGGGTTCGATGACGGTTTGGATGTACCGTGCACTATTCAGTGTCCCCTCGACGATCACCAGTGGTGTACGGCCAGTGTAGGAGATCGCTCCCCACACCATGATGCCGGGTGTTGGCCCTGTGTGCCTCGGTCGTATGCAGTCCTGATTGTGGCGCTCACCTGCACGGCGCCAAACACGCATACGACCATCATTGGCACCAAGGCAGAAGCGACTCTCATCGCTGAAGACGACACGTCTCCATTCGTCCCTCCATTCACGCCTGTCGCGACACCACTGGAGGCGGGCTGCACGATGTTGGGGCGTGAGCGGAAGACGGCCTAACGGTGTGCGGGACCGTAGCCCAGCTTCATGGAGACGGTTGCGAATGGTCCTCGCCGATACCCCAGGAGCACGAGTGTCCCTAATTTGCTGGGAAGTGGCGGTGCGGTCCCCTACGGCACTGCGTAGGATCCTACGGTCTTGGCGTGCATCCGTGCGTCGCTGCGGTCCGGTCCCAGGTCGACGGGCACGTGCACCTTCCGCCGACCACTGGCGACAACATCGATGTACTGTGGATACCTCACGCCCCACGTGTTGAGCAATTCGGCGGTACGTCCACCCGGCCTCCCGCATGCCCACTATACGCCCTCGCTCAAAGTCCGTCAACTGCACATACGGTTCACGTCCACGCTGTCGCGGCATGCTACCAGTGTTAAAGACTGCGATGGAGCTCCGTATGCCACGGCAAACTGGCTGACACTGACGGCGGCGGTGCACAAATGCTGCGCAGCTAGCGCCATTCGACGGCCAACAACGCGGTTCCTGGTGTGTCCGCTGTGCCGTGCGTGTGATCATTGCTTGTACAGCCCTCTCGCAGTGTCCGGAGCAAGTATGGTGGATCTGACACACCGGTGTCAATGTGTTCTTTTTTCCATTTCCAGGAGTGTATTTGGAACATTATTACACTAAACCATAACTTAACAAAGTTTTAAACATAAATTTTGATTTATAATTTCATACTATATTGTGGTATAATACTTGTGCGCTACATGCAGTCGCGTTAAGGTGACGTGGCGCTACTAGCAGTGAACTAAGGTAAGTCCCGGCGCACTCGCTCGCCTCTGTATCTCACACATGATACAGCGCTTGGTTTGCTTCAATGGTTCCTTTGAAAGGCTAAGGCAGATTTTCTTCTCTGTCCTTGAAAGTACCAGAGCTTTGTTCTGTCTCTGATGACTTCACTGTTGACAGGATCTCAAACGTCGATCTTGCTTCCTTCTTCACCAGCCTCTGGTATGGCAGTTCTGCTGACATGTGGGATATTATGCATTGCCAGCAACTGACGCTGCTTTTGCCACCAGCCTAGAATGCTAGCATTGCTAGGTCAATATGCTCACAAGCCGAGCTGGGCAGTGATGACTGATTGAGGCTCAGTGCAATGCTGGTGATGACCATGAATTTGTCACCCATCCCTAAATTAAAACAGAGTTAGTTGCAATCATCAACTTGTAATATATATTTAGTTTTGATCCAGCTAGATCAGTAACACACATACAACTGCTAAACATATTAAATATTTTCTTGTTCTAGCTGGAATATATCTACATCTGATTGTTCACAATGAATTTTCCTGATAATGTAACTCATTTACCTAAAAATAAATTTCATAAATAAATATTATTTCAGGATCAGTGTAAACACATGGAGGTGGAATGCAGAATGAATGGATAAGTAATTCTGAATTTTTGAGAAAGTAATGTATTCAAGAGTAGCTTCACATATCTGTAAAAATGAAGTACTAACAAAATGTCAGTTTGGTTTCCAGAAAGGTTTTTCAACAGAAAATGCCACATATGCTTTCACCAGTCAAATTTTGAATGATCTGAATAACCGAACACCACCCATTGGGATTTTTTGTGATCTCTCAAAGGCTTCTGATTGTGTAAATCATGAAATTCTGCTACACAAGCTCAAGTACTGCGGCATGAGTGGGACAGTGCACAAATGGTTTAATTCATACCTAACTGGAAGAGTGCAGAAAGTTGAAATAAGTAGTTCTCGTAACATGCAAAGATCAGCACATTCCTCAAACTGGGGAACTATCAAGAATGGGGTTCCACAAGGGTCAGTCTTGGGTCCTTTGTTGTTCTTATTATATATTAATGACTTGCCATTCTATATTTATGAAGAGGCAAAGTTAGTTCTCTTTGCTGATGATACAAGTATAGTAATCACACCTGAGAAACAAGAATTAACTGATGAAATTGTCAACACTGTCTTTCAGAAAATTACTAAGTGGTTTCTTGTAAACGGACTCTCACTGAATTTTGATAAGACACAGTACATACAGTTCCGTACAGTGAATGGTATGACGCCATTAATAAATATAGACCTTAATCAGAAGCATATAGCTAAGGTAGAATATTCCAAATTTTTAGGTATGTCCATTGATGAGAGATTAAATTGGAAGAAACACATTGATGATCTGCTGAAACGTTTGAGTTCAACTACTTATGCAATAAGGGTCATTGCAAATTTTGGTGATAAACATCTTAGTAAATTAGCTTACTACGCCTATTTTCACTCATTGCTTTCATATGGCATCATATTTTGGGGTAATTCATCACTGAGGAATAAAGTATTTATTGCACAAAAGCGTGTAATCAGAATAATAGCTGGAGTCCACCCAAGATCATCCTGCAGACATTTATTTAAGGATCTAGGGATATTCACAGTAGCTTCTCAGTATATATACTCTCTTATGAAATTTGTTATTAACAACCAAACCCAATTCAAAAGTAATAGCAGTGTGCATAACTACAATACTAGGAGAAAGGACGATCTTCACTATTCAAGATTAAAACTAACTTTGGCACAGAAAGGGGTGAATTATACTGGCACTAAAGTCTTTGGTCACTTACCAAATAGTATCAAAAGTCTGACAGATATCCAACAAGTATTTAAGAAGAAATTAAAAGAATTTCTGAATGACAACTCCTTCTACTCCATAGAGGGATTTTTAGATATACATTAAGAAAAAAAAAAGAAAAAAAAATATTAAAAAAAATATTAAAAAAAAATAAAAAAAATAAAAATAAAAAATAGAGAAAAACAAAAAACACAAAAAAATAAAGTTGTTATATTAACTTAAGTATGTTGTTAAATTAACCTAATTATGTCATGTATTGGAAAATTCGACTCGTTCCACATCATTACGAAATATCGTATTCATGATCCATGGAACTAGTATTAATCTAATCTAATCTAATCTAATCTGAATGTAGCAACATAACCGAGCTGAAAGTCCTTTTGGTTCCACTTCGCAGTATATATTTTACATTTTTTAAATGCCCCTATTTCAAAAGTTATCTGTAACCAAATTTCTCATATTCCAGAATGTTTTGTTTTTAACTGGTTGTCATTTGCATAATAGAGGCACATAGTTCTGTATCCCTAATTTATCAAGGAACAAAAATGCCTTTTGTATTTGGAAACAAGTAATAATTTCAAACTTGTCATTAAACCAAGTAACACCCTGACACAGATGCTAACAGAGCAGATACTAAGTCTCACTGCTTGCCTGCTGGATACAGATATTGATTGATTGTTTGAATGTGGAGAGGGACCAAACGGTGACGTCATCAGTCCCAAGATCCAAAACAGCAGAGGTTGTGGGAGCAACAAACCAACAGCACAGTCTAGTCGATGGCGAAAGAAAACAGGCAAACAAAGATGCAGAAGGAACACTGGGGTGGCAGGAAGAGTAAAGAACAGGAGAGGGAGGAGATCATAATGTGCCTCAATTATGCTATGTGCAACAGTGTGCTGGAATCACTGATCACTGCAAACCCACCCCGGTCCCCACATCATACCATGACTGTGGCACAATCGGGACAACACCAGGGGAAAATGACACAAGAAGAGGGGGGTGGGAGGAAACAGCACAAAATACCAAACAAAATGGAGAGAAAAGGGGAGGGAAACCTGGCTGGCATGAAGGCAATGATGAAGGCCTCCAATTATGGAAGAAAATTCAGTTACTTAAATATAGGGGAAAAAACCACTTTTATGATGATAACGGAAGACAGATGTAACTAGGCAAGGTAGTCTGCTAACATTTGTAACAATGGAGAGTGGAAGAGCATATTTAATGCGAAACGCCAAAAGATGGCTAGTAAAATATGGATGACAGGGAGGGGGTGTGGCAGATCATTATAGAGTAAGAGGCTTGAGTCAACCCGGTATGACCAATATGAAGATAGCAGAGGATGGTCGATCCGCTGTGGGCTATGCGGCGAGAGTCCCCTTATTCCAAGAAGTTTATTGGGCAGGGGGGTGGACTCCAAGAGTCAGTCAAGGACTGAGCAAAAAGGAATTTGACGCGAAGCTGCAAATCTAGCACCAGAGAGGTCACAAAAAAGGGCTACACCCCCAAGCCACACAATCAGCAGCTCATTACCTGGAATACTAGATGAGTGGGAATCCAAAGAAAGTCAACTGAACAACTGGCACGGTCAAGATCAGTGAGGAGGCTGTAGATGACAGAGACCAAGAGTTGAAGGGAAAATCAGTGTTTGATAGCCTCAAGGGCACTCATCGAGTCTGCACATAACACAACATGGGTGAGAGAGGACTGTTTAATAAACTAAAGAGCCTGGTAAACGGCCATTAGTTATGCAGGACACACACAACATGAGGCAGGTAAGAGATGGTGTTCCTTGCCAGCAGAAGACATGAAGGCACATCCCTTGTGATCAGCAGATTTACAGCCTAGAGCCACTGCAGTAAAACACAACATCAATCTGCATCCCCCATAAACAATGAAACTTCGAGCCCCAGGACAGATCCATCTGAATCCGAGGTCAAGGAACTACCTCGGGGGGAGAGGTGTTTGGAGAGACTGTGGGGAACAGGACAAAGAGGGAACATAAAAATCATGGAAAGAGCAGCAAGGCAGAGCACAACCGGTAAACTCACCTGAAGGGTGGACAGAGGGTGGACAACACCGCAGAGCTGCTAAAATATAAAATAGGAGGGTTGTGTGGGGAAAGAGAAGATGGTGATGGCATAGGAGACAAGAAGTTTAGACTGTCGAACCAAAAGCGTGTTAGAACCCTAACTTCAACCAGGAAACAACAGGGCTAGTGCAAAAGGCGCTGATGGCTAAACAGATACCACAATGGTGGACCTCGTCTAAGAGGATCAGTGTGGAAGGAGCAGCTGAGCCATAAATTTGACAACCATGGACCAGAGGGTACAAAACTAAGGCCCAACAAAGATGGAGAGGAGTCAAACTATCTGCACCCCCAGAGGCATGGGCAAGGAAGTGGAGGGCATTGAGCTTATGGAGATAGCCAATCTCCAGAAGGCGAATATGGGGAAACCTAGTAAACTTGGTGTCAGAAAGAAGACCCAAGAACTGGAACTGAGGGACCATGGTTAGAGATTGTGTCTCGAGACAGAGAGCTCCAGTTGGTATCGAACACAATAAGGTGACAGAAATGCACTACCCACAATTTAAGGGGAGAGAACTGAAAACTGTGTGAGAAGGTCCATGCAGAAGCACGCTACATGGCACCCTGGAGCTGTCTCTCCATAGAGGCCGCCAAGTGGGAACTAACTGAGACACAGAAATCATTCTTATGCAGAGCAGAGGTGACCAACAGTTTGACAGAGGTCACAAGTCCTTTAATAGTGATGAGGATAAGGATATTTAACACTGAACCATGTGGAACACCATTCTCCTGGGCAATGGAGGGGCCTCTTCCGAGGGCTTATGTTCCTTCTTCTTTTTCCTAGGTAGAGGAGGACAGAGCCCAGAGAGGCAGGGGGAGGAGAGAGAGAGAGAGAGAGAGAGAGAGAGAGAGAGAGAGAACGCTTCTGTGAGCTCTAGATCTCAGATAGACTGGGCGACCTTGGGCCCCCAGATCTGACGATTCCACGACCAATGTGTACCAGCAGACTCGTGGACTGAGAAGGACCCCTATCACTAGCAGACACCAGAGAAGGGGCACTTCTCTGGCCAGATGAAGGGAGCAACAATCAGAGAGGAGGAAGTTTTAACTTCAGGGGAAAGGAAGAGAAGAGAGAGGCATCACTGGGATAAGGAGGAGGAGGTGCAAAGGATGTAAAAGAGTCAATGGTACATCTCATAGACACAAGGCAAAGTTGATCATCTTTCTGATGAGCCTCAGTGTATGATAAACAGGCAATGGAGTTATATCCCAGTATCTCCTTTCCTTCTTATAATCCAGAGAGTCCAGTGAGCATGAAGAGTAATAGTCATGACAATGAATGCACACGGGAAGTGGAACAAAGGCACTCCCATTCATGGCATCCAGGGCCTGCTGTACAGCATGAATACATGTGTACAAATCATTAACACCAAAAGCACTTCAGTAGTGGCAGGACATACGGTTTCACATCACACTGTAAACCATAACCTTGACATTTTCTGGGAGGGTATCCCCTTCAAAGACCAGAATAAAGTGGTCATTATCAATGTGGTTGTCCTTAGGGCCTTTCTGAACATGCTGAACAAACTGAATGCCTTGCCATTCCAGACTGGCCTGCAGTTAACCAGTTTGGAAGATGAGGTCCCTATGAAAAATGACACCCTGAAACATATTCAAAGGCTATTGAGGAGTAGTGGACATCAGAATGTTGCGAATATGATCACAGGCATAAAGGGCCACAGACTGTTCATCAGCAGAAAATATGATCAATAGAGTAGCCAAACTTGTCCTCGACAGTTTCCACCAAAAATAATGGACTGGTAGTGGGAAGATGTCCTTGTCAGTCATGATGCTGACCAGGTAATGGGAAAAGATGTCATCCCAAACCAGTGAGTCTGACCCTACTCCCGTCAAGGGATATCCAGGGAGGGGAAAGTTATAGGGTCAAAAGAGGTACCGTGAAAAGAATCATTCCCGACTAAAGGATAGCCATCGAACGGCCGGTTTTTTAAAGTTTGAAGTGTTTGATACGCGAAGTGTTCACCCTGATATCACCGAAACCAATCAGGGGCTTTCCCCCTGTGCACTACTTAGCCACACCAAGAGCCACCTGGAATAGGGGCTGTTGCTGGGAGTTCCAATGCTCCAGAATGACAAGCCACTACTCCTAGGCATACACGGGGAGGTAACAGCTCAAGTATCAGAACTGTGATCCCTGTGTTGTCAGAGGACTCAACCAAAAGAGTACATAACATCCCAAGCACATGAAATGAGTACTGTGTTAGCTGTAGAGCACGAAAAGGACAATGGCTTCAGGTAAAAAGTGGAAGAGCTGGTATGGCCACATGCAAAAGATGTTTATGTATGGTGATGTTCCCCATTTGGCTCACACCGTGGAGACCAAATTTAGAGGAGTTCAAACTCCAAAGAGGAACCAAAAACTCCAAATAGGAAAGTGAAAAGCAAGAAGAACAAAACTGTAAGGTATAACAAAAAACCAGAATAGCGAAGCCATTGTAAGCAAGGAAACAAAGTAAGAGCATATGGACTATCAGACCAATTGTGTGATTGGATTGAAGAGCTCCTAGATAACAGAACGCACCATGTCATTCTCAATCGAGAGAAGTCTTCCGAAGTAAGAGTGATTTCAGGTGTGCCGCAGCGGAGTGTCGTAGGACCGTTGCTATTCACAATATACATAAATGACCTTGTGGATGACATCGAAAGTTCACTGAGGCTTTTTGGGGATGATGCTGTGGTATATCGAGAGATTGTAACAACGGAAAATTGTACTGAAATGCAGGAGGATCTGCAGCGAATTGACGCATGGTGCAGGGAATGGCAATTGAATCTCAGTGCAGACAAGTGTAATGTGCTGCGAATACATAGAAAGAAAGAACCCTTATCGTTTAGCTACAATATAGCAGGTCAGTAACTGGAAGCAGTTAATTCCATAAATTATCTGGGAGTACGCATTAGGAGTGATTTAAAATGGAATGATCATATGAAGTTGATCGTCGGTAAAGCAGATACCAGACTGAGATTCATTGGAAGAATCCTAAGGAAATGCAATCCGAAAACAAAGGAAGTAGGTTACAGTACGCTTGTTCGCCCACTGCTTGAATACTGCTCAACAGTGTGGGATCCGTACCAGATAGGATTGATAGAAGAGATAGAGAAGTTCCAACGGAGAGCAGCGCGCTTCGTTACAGGATCATTTAATAATCGCGAAAGCGTTCCGGAGATGATAGATAAACTCCAGTGGAAGACTCTGCAGGAGAGACGCTCAGCAGCTCGGTACGCGCTTTTGTTAAAGTTTCGAGAACATACCTTCACCGAAGAGTCAAGCAGTATATTGCTCCCTCCTACGTATATCTCGCTAAGAGACCATGAGGATAAAATCAGAGAGATTAGAGCCCACACAGAAGCATACCGACAATCCTTCTTTCCACGAACAATACGAGACTGGAAAAGAAGGGAGAACCGATAGAGGTACTCAGGATTCCCTCCGTCACACACCGTCAGGTGGCTTGCGGAGTATGGGTGTAGATGTAGAGAGTAATAGTGTTTCATTCCGACAGTGTGTTAATTCTGTAAATATTAGCTGTCCCAGTTTACTGCATTGTATTAGCTTATTATCGACTATCTCCTGACAAATGATCAGGATAGTAAGTATTATATTCAAATCTTTTACGTTTTTATGTCATAATTTCTGACATGTTCCACACCCACGAGAATCATCTCAGTTTTTGGGTCTATGGAACGAAAATTGAATCTAATCTAATCTAATCTTCGGCATCAGGAACTGCCATGGATATGCGGTCTGAGGAACTTGTCTTCTTTCTTGAAAATAGCCTGTTCTGGGGCGAAAGTTTCCTCTTGAGACTTCTTTGCGGGCTAATGTAAGAGATACCACTACTGGTGCGAACAGCACCTACATTAACCTTCAATGGAGTCACCAATTTGTTAACCACCTGAACTTCAGTGGCTGACATAACAGAAACAATTTCTGAAAACCTAGAAATAATTCTGCTCTTCTCTTCTGCCAATGCTTCTGGGGATGAAGGAATTAGTATTTCCACTTACTTGCTTCAGGATCACTTCTCTCTCATTAATGAACGACATATCTCCAACATTTGTAGCTACTGCTTCTTGTAATTCAGAAGTTTCAAAAGGATTTTGTTCTGTATTCTCTTGTTGGCTAACATTATGTATATGCTTGCACATAGTTAACTTAATACTGTAATTAATACACGTTCAGGAATACCTATGAACGCACACTTTACAGTCAGTGCACACTAATTTACAGTTACAGAAGATATTATTTTCTTCTACAAGGTAAATTTCATTTGATTTTGTGGCTGGTACTTCCCAGCCTCTGCCTACCTTCCTAATTGAGTCCTTATTCATCAGAATACTGGATTTGTGCTTACGGCTAAAGTTTTTCATTTGACTTGGCTCTGAGCACTATGCGACTTAACTTCTGAGGTCATCAGTCGCCTAGAACTTAGAACTAATTAAACGTAACCAACCTAAGGACATCACACACATCCATGCCTGAGGCAGGATTCGAACCGGCGACCGTAGCGGTCGCTCGGTTCCAGACTGTAGCGCCTAGAACCCACGGCCACTCCGGCCGGCTTTCATTTTACTTGTTAGCTTTTATTACACGTTGACAATGAGCTTGTAAAACAGCTTTGCTGTTACAAGCGACATCAAAGCGGATATTAGATTTATATGTTTCAATGCCTTGTGCATGCTTTCCAGGTGCACGTTTCTGTTGAGTCTAGATCGCATCCTATGACAATATGCCCAACACTTCACATTTTTTTTCATAATACGTCTTGAAATAGAGACCAAATTCTGAAGTCTCTGAATCGCTGTTGAGTTTCTGCAATGCTTTTACCAACGATTCTTGAAACACTGCAACGTCTCTTACCTGCATTAACGACTTAACAAGTTTGTACACCTCGTTTCTCTTGTCCAAATTTCTAATTTTGCTCTTAATATTGGCTCTCCAGGCTCTATCGACATGCCAGGTACATAAAAGTCTCATTTTAGGAGGTCCCAGTGTTTTGTTCCAAGCGATACTATACGATTCTGCCAGATCTGTCATGAATACTTTTGGAGAAATCTGTCCAACCTGAGACTTAACACAATTGAAAAATATACTCAAAACATCTGAGCCATTCTTGTTTATTTATTTATTTAATCGTATGGTGATTTTATACAATATACAGTCGATATAAGGCAAATGATATTATGCAATAGTCATTCCTGTTAGATATGAGGAAAGCACATGGAAATCCTTGCCTCATATCATCCAGTACAAGTCATGTTGTAACTTCAAAATCATAGCCATTTAGGCCATGAGTTCCATCGTCACAAATACAATCACGTCCATATTTAGTTAATATTTCGCATTGTGCGTTGTTCATTATAATTAATACTAAGTCTTCACTTCTCAGTTCAGGGTGCAGATCATTAATTGTTTCTTGAGGCGTATAGAACAATACACATGGATTTCACACTGCTGCACTTCTTGCACCCAAGCTTCAACGCTGATCGCATCATTTGGATGTCTTACTGACTTTGAAGACAGGTTATACGCAACTGCAATATTATGCAAATTCTGCATCGTTGTACGATACACTCTCTCCAAATTAGAACTCTGCACTGTTTCTTGAATTTTTTGGAACACAGTAGGAAATGGGATTCCTGCATCAATGTCTTTAGCTATCTCCATCCGTTCTTTTTCCGTCAGGCTGAGATGACGTAGGTCTAGACAGTGACCAACGTGAGTGGACACAAAAGTAACGTGGCATTTTCCTTCTTTGTATTGGACTTTAATCTCTGCAGGGCACTTGCCATTCATTTTGTTGCTTCCTGTCAGTTTTAGATATCGTCTCCCATTACCTTTGGAGGTAAACTAACCTGAGTGATGGCAAACGTAATAACATGTAGGGCCATCATCGTAAAATTTAGTGCCACAGCTTTTAATGAATTTGAAATGTGTAGCACATTCCATTTCTGTTTTCCATTTTAGAAATTCTCTTCACTGGAGAATTCCAGGGCTTTTGGTTTCACGCATAATGCATGTGAAGACTCGAAATGATCTATCCAGCACTTTTTTTGAATCGGTTTCAAATGCACACACCGTACATTTAAACCTTTTCTGTTGTGGTTCACCATGAATATTTTGTTGGTGGCGTTATAAACTACCTTTACAAGTAAAATCCTTGTCGCATAAGTAGCATTGGTATGTACACGAACGACCCTTATCTGTAACAGGAAGCATCATTTCGCTCAGCTTCCGTGGATGGGCTGTGGACATATGCCTCTTCAGAGTCTTGCGGTAACTGGACTGGACTCGTTTCCGCAAACTTCACATTTAAAAGAACTAATTATAAAACACTATTAAAACACACGAAACGCTTTTCACACGCGAATAGTTCCACGCACAAATTGTACACAACAAAACACTTTTCACACGCAAATAGTTCACGCACAAATGGTACTGAAATGTATTAAATCGTACGGGTAAAAAGACAATGCTAAACCGCAACGTGCAGCCAAACGCGGAAACCACGTGGGTCAACTGAAACGATGCCCAGGCGACGAACAAAGACCGGGAAAACCGGGGGTGAATGGGCAGGACTTGTTCCAGAGGGGGTTAGTGGGCGGGACTTGTTCCGGGTGAAATCCTAGCGCTAACGATTCCTGGAGACTGTAGACCCCAGTTCAGACCCAGGCGCCGCTTCCCCCACCGCCTCCAGTAGCCGCCGCCCCGGCCGCACCGAATACATCAGGAGAGGAACGGTGGAGGGGGTAACGGCTAGTATATATAGGGCGCCGAGAAGAACAGCACAGCATTCGTCAGGAACCACCTGAAGATGTCCGTGTGTACGTCTGCCGAAATATTGTGGAGAAATTACGACGCTACCCAGTCGGATACCCGAGAACTGTTCAAATTCGAAATACGCCGGGAAAACATCAGATCGCAAACACGATTTTACAGCTTCATTGTGGTCACATTCAGGCAGTAGATTACAGTCGAAGAGAAGGGGATGCTTGCAAGTACTGGTTACAAGTTTGAAGGGAAACATACAGGAAGATGTAAGGTAAAAAATATTTAGACTGTGGAATATCCAGAACTATAAAAAAGTTCTTTCACTACTACAATATTTATAATAATTTCAGCCGGATGCTGCTCAAGGAAGCCTAAATCAAGCTGTAATACATGCAAGGCACAAATTAACTCACATCATCCCCTATGTGATCAAAAGTATCCGGACAATCCGAAAAACATACGTTTTTCACATTAGGTGCATCGTGGTGCCACCTACTGCCAGGTACTCCATATCAGCGTCCTCAGTAGTCATTAGACATCGTGAGAGAGCAGAATGGGGCGCTCCGCGGAACTCACGGACTTCGAACGTGGTCAGGTGACTGAGTGTCACTTGTGTCATACGACTGTACGTGAGTTTTCCACACTCCTGAACATCGCTAGGTCAATTGTTTCCGATGTGATACTGAAGTGGACACGTGAAAGGACACGTACAGCGCAAAAGTGTACAGGCCTCCCTCGTCTGCTGTCTGACAGAGACTGCCGACTGTTGAAGAGGATAGTAATGTGTAATAAGCAGACATCTATCCAGACCATCACACAGGAACTCCCAATTGTATCAGGATCCACTTCAAGTACTATGTCAGTTACGCGGGAGGTGAGAAAACTTGGATTTCATGATCGAGCGGCTGCTCATACACACATCACGCCGGTAAATGCCAAACGACGCCTAGCTTGGTGCACGGAGCGTAAACATTGGATGATTTAACAATGGAAAAACGTTGTGTGGTGTAACGAATCACGGTACACAATGTGGCGATCCGACAGCAGGGAGTGGGTGTGAAGAATACCCGGTGAACGTCATCTGCCAACGTGTGTAGTGCCAACAGTAAAATTCAGAGGCGGTGGTGTTATGGCGTGGTCGTGTTTTTCATGGAGAGGGCTTGCACCTGTTGTTGGTTTGCGTGGCACTATCACAGCACAGGCCTACACTGTTGATTTAAGCAGCTTCTTGTTCCCACTGTTGAAGAGCAATTCGGATATGGCGATTGCATCTTTCAACTCGATCGAACACCTGTTCATAATGCACGGTCTGTGGCGGAGTAGTTATACGACAATAACATCCCTGTAATGGACTGGTTTGCACAGCGTCCTGACCTGAATCCTATAGAACACCATTGGGATGTTTGGGAACGCCGACATCGATACCTCCCCAGTGTAGCACTCCGTGAAGAATGGGTTGCCATTCCCCAAGAAACCTTCCAGCACCTGACTGAACATATGCCTGCGAGAGTGGAAGCTGTCATCATGGCTAAGGGTGGGCCAACAACATACTGAATTCCGGAATTAACGATGGAGGGCGCCACGTAGTTGTAAGTCATTTTCAGCCAAGTGTCCGAATCTTTTTGGTCACATAGTGTAGCACTAACTGGGGAACCTCCCATTAAATGATGTTTGTTAGCAGTGGCAGACTGCATAGCTCCAAGGGAATTAGCACCTTCTGAAGGCGTCTCGCTCTCAAAGCAAACAGTGGCCCGTTAAAGCGTCGACATAGGAGCTGATTCGGAGGCAAAACTCAGGAAGAAAGTCCAGGGTTTCACAGCTTTCTCTCTCGTTCTTGATAGAAGCACATATTTATCAGATTTTGCCCAACGTATTGGTTTTGTACGAGGTGTGGACATGTAACTGCCAGTTACGGAGGAGCTGCTAGATATGGTACCACTTGATTACACAACAGAGTTGGATATTTTTGGATACGTATGTGAGTCTGTGGACAACATGAGTTTGTCGTGGGGAAACCTTCATTCCGTGGTCACAAGCGGTATGCCACAAGTGGTTGGGCGTCAACAAGGTTTTGTCTCTCGTTTACAGAATAAACTTAACCTTTCTGCTACAAGGTAGAACGTCAGGACATATGTCACAACTCCGTGTCGTATACGACACTTAGCTAAGCAATTGTTTTCCCCGTTATAAATCAGAACAAACAAGACTTGTAGGATCGGACATCGCCTTGTGGTAGGAAGGTTACTAGTGAGTTTCGAAAGGACATCTGCGACACACACTGTTTTATTCATCAGGAGCACTGTGTGCTGAAGTAGTGGAGCTTCGTCATGTAATGGACACAGCGATGAAGTATGTGAATTTTGTACGAGGCACGTTGTCATCCATCGTTAATCCAAAGGGTTTTTTCGAGGTATTGAAGCTGAGTATGGAGATACACTTTTGTGAGGAAATTGCTTTGCTTCTAAACATGAAAGGGGAAAAATCCCTTGTCTCTGAAAACCAAAGTGGATGTCAGACTCTGCTTTTTCAGCTGATATAATGCCGCATCTAAATACACTGAATTTGTCACTGCAGGGTGGGGAAATCTGTTGAGGGTACATTACAGCTACATTTACATACCTAGTCCACAAGCCAGTGTATAGTGCGTGGCGGACGGCACGTTTTACCACTACCAGTCATTTCTGTTTCCGTTCCACTCCAAACACGGTGGGGTAAAAACGGCTGTCTGTATGCGTGACTTACTCAGAGCGTTCAGACATGAGCTCCATTTATTAGAGATAAATGGGGAGCGGAAATCGGACGTTCTTCACTCGCCCTAGTTCTCTAAATTTACCGGCGGACATCTCTGTTACCCAGCAACGTATAATTAATCAGATAGTAAATATAAAGGTTTAGGTTCGCAATTCAAAGAACTGAACTTTTTAGAGAAGGAAATGCTATTTTCAGGATTCCCTTTTCAGTTGTACCTGATGAAGTGCCACCTGTAATGGTTCAAATGGCTCTGAGCACTATGGGACTTAACATCTATGGTCATCAGTCCCCTAGAACTTAGAACTACTTAAACCTAACTAACCTAAAGACATCACACAACACCCAGCCATCACGAGGCAGAGAAAATCCCTCACCCCCGCCACCTGTAATAAAATTAGAACTAAATTACTTACAAAATTCAACGTTATTACAGGACAGGTACAACAATTCTTTGAATTTGTCTCAGTGACATAAACATGAAAAGAGAAAACACATTACCAAGGGTATATAGTGTGAGGTAACGGGTGAATTGTGGCGCCCTGGAAATATTCTAAGTCGGCGTGGCCGCACGGTTTGTTCGGCCAGCCGGGGCCCGGCAGCAAAAACGTGGTGGCGAACGCTAGCCGTACGAGAGGGGTAGCCCCAGCGCACGGTCCAGCCGCGTGGCTGGGAATTCCTTGGTGACGCTGTGTCAATGAAAGAGACTTGTATGCCGAGAGTGCCAAAGATGGCGGACTTTGTGAAACCATCATGGCAGACATTTCACAGTTCGTATAGAAATTAATAGTAGCCAGATGAATCACGATACCTCAAAAAGAAACATGTACATTACTATTATTTGCACGACGATTCTGATGGTGTAATCATATTTTCAATATCTTTATTAGTTTAAGGTTTAGTATCTGACGGTAAATTATACAAGTAACACCAAGCAACGTATTTCCAAAATTTAAATGCGTCATCCGATTTTGTCGATCGACGTGTCTTTAGGAAGCCATTAGTACAAACCTAAATTGGTATGAATTACAGGCATGTAACTTGAATAGTACATGAGTTATTGGAGGTCAAAGTGGCCGATTACTATAGATCGCGTCAGGCCATAAGTACTCCACAGCTTCACGAAAAAACGGTAGCAGCATGCTTATAAATATATTTATTCATCTACGTATTTGTTTATATCTGATATATACTATTCGTAAAGAAATTGGTTAAATATTTACTGTGTTTAGAAAGCACAGAGACATTAGGCTACTGGCCTACCTTTTGTTCTATTCCTTTGACATATGTTTATTTTATTTGTTTATGTATCTAATAATGTGTTTATGGTCCAGCCGTAGGAATATTTATTTAATTTCAAGTATTTAAATGTAAATCTAGTATTTCGTACGTGCTTAAATATGTGTGTGGGTGGGTTGGTTTGAAGACAAGGCGCGAGCGCTCTATCCAATCACAACGCTCGTGAATGGGGAGACTGGATGGGAGCATCGTTTCCGGAGAGGACACGAGGTAGTTGTGAGCAGGGCGGCAGTTCTGGAGTACGACACAGGACGCGGGCAGTTCGGCGCGAGGCACAGGACAGGAAGGCGCGGCGCACGCACGGTCGCGAGAGACACTTGGAGTGTGGAGCAGTTTGCAAGCGCGAACTTGGTAAAATTAAACATGTGAAAAATCCGTTGGGAGTTTTAACGGAAATCACCACGTTAAAAAGGCGATTATCCGAAGATTTGCAGTGGTATCTTGTCCGTAATCCATGTGATTCCGTGGACGAATTTCTAGAGTTTGTGGAAAATTTAGAGAGAACTTTGAAGTTCAAACCTCAGAGCAAACCGGGTGGTAGTTATCAAAATGGGAATCAAAATAATCACCACCAAAGTCATGAGAGAAATCAAGGAATTCTCAGCGAGATAGTAGCTAGAATGAGCAGAGTGGTCGAAGAATGTACAGGAGTGATAACTTCCGTGAACGGGATCCGAGTAAAGAACGCAGATTTCACGGGAGGAATCCGCGCAAAGTGTAATCGCGTAACAACCGATCGGGAAACTAAAGTTCGCCACATCTCAGGTCCGGGGGTGGCGATCCAAACAGGCGATAAAAAGGACTGGAGGTAATGGTAATTGTAGAAATGTCGATAGGTTTGGAGAAAGGCAACAAATATTTAATATGGAGCATGTTAAAGAGGAAGGCTACATAGGTGGCTCTTTAAATAAAAGCAGGCTCGAATGGCGGAAGCATATATTTGTGAGAGATTTAAGTAAAAGTAATATGAATAAATTTGCGGGGAATGATGTAAGTTATGAATGTGTAATGAATGAGTGTGTGAATGGTGACGAATGGAAAGATTCAGTGATACAAAAAGAAGTTAAAGGGGAGATGAATTTTGTGATAGCAGATTGTGTGGAGAGTTCTGAAGAGGTATTGGCAAACAGTAGCACCTGCAGTAAGGAAGGTTTCGTAGTAGCAAGTATTTGTGAATCGGCGAAAAGCGTCGATGTTAGAGAAGGCGGCGTAGATTTGATCTCGCCTGCTCCAAGTGACGGCGGAAAGCGTCGATGTTACTTAGGGAGGCTTAGTGTTGGTCTCGCCAGCAGTTCAAGTTATAAATGTATGGGAGGAGATAGATGATTTCTGTTTAAAGGAACAGAGTAGTGGTAATTTATGTAATGATGTAAACGCTACTGATATTGATACATCGGACGAAGAAATTTACGCGTTTCTAGTCACAAATGAAGCAAAACGAAACTAACTGATGAATGTGTGGATCTAAAACGTTTGTCAGAGTGTGAATGTGAGATTGTATGTAAAGTAGGATCGGGGGTTAATCTGGATGAAACGTGTGTAGAAATGGCAGTGTGTGCTGATTTGTGTCGGATCACAGCGGAATGTAGCAAGTCTGGAAGTCCCAAAATTGTACGACAAGGTAGAAGCAATTTGTGTAATGTAGCCGCGAAGGATAAAGTTGTGTACGATTTACGTGAAGTTAATTTGTCGACGGGGGAAAGTAAGGTGTCTGATGTGAATTTATGTAGTAATTTAAATGGTGTATAAGCAGATAAGGTTTCTCAGATGAATATTTATGGTAATGATGGCTTAGGCATCGATGTATTGTTTCAGGAAGATAAAGTATTTAACAGTGAACTGATGTGTAATTTTGTTGAAGCTGCAAGTGTCGAAACTTTGGAGGGGAAAAACAGTAAAGTTGTGCATACTGTGAGTAGTGATGCGGCGAAAGGTGTGGAAGACCTAAGAGAAAATTTAGAGAGAAAAGAAGTATATAGAATGAGATTTTCACTCTGCAGCGGAGTGTGCGCTGATATGAAACATCCTCGCAGATTAAAGCTGTGTGCCAGGCCAAGACTCGAACACGGGACCTTTGCCTTTCGCGGGCAAGTGCTCTACCAACTGAGCTACCCAAGCACGACTCACGTCCCGTCCTCACAGCTTTACTTCTGCCAGTACCTCGTCTCCTACCTTCCCAACTTTACAGAAGCTCTCCAGCGAACCTTGCAGAACTAGCGCTCCTGAAAGATAGGATATTGCGGAGACATGGCTTAGCCACAGCCTGGGGGATGTTTCCAGAATGGGATTGTCACTCTGCAGCGGAGTGTGCGCTGATATGAAACTTCAAGGCAGATTAAAATTGTGTGCCAGGCCATGACTCGAACACGGGACCTTTGCCTTTCGCGGGCAAGTGCTCTACCAACTGAGCTACCCAAGCACGACTCACGCCCCGTCCTCACAGCCTTACTTCTGCCAGTACCTCGTCTCCTACCTTCCCAACTTTACAGAAGCTCTCCAGCGAACCTTGCAGAACTAGCACTCCTGAAAGAAAGGATATTGCGGAGACATGGCTTAGCCACAGCCTGAAGCTACCCAAGCACGACTCACGCCCCGTCCTCGCAGCTTTACTTCTGCCAGTACCTCGTCTCCTACCTTCCCAACTTTACAGAAGCTCTCCAGCGAACCTTGCAGAACTAGCGCTCCTGAAAGATAGGATATTGCGGAGACATGGCTTAGCCACAGCCTGGGGGATGTTTCCAGAATGAGATTGGCACTCTGCAGCGGAGTGTGCGCTGATATGAAACTTCCTGGCAGATTAAAACTGTGTGCCAGGCCAAAATTCGAACACGGGACCTTTGCCTTTCGCGGGCAAGTGCTCTACCAACTGAGCTACCCCAGCACGACTCACGCCCCGTCCTCACAGCTTTACTTCTGCCAGTACCTCGTCTCCTACCTTCCCAACTTTACAGAAGCTTTCCTACGAACCTTGTAGAACTAGCACTCCTGAAAGAAAGGATATTGCGGAGATATGGCTTAGCCACAGCCTGGGGGATGTTTCCTGAATGAGATTTTCACTCTACAGCGTAGTGTGCGCTGATATGAAACTTCCTGGCAGATTAAAACTGTGTGCCAGGCCGAGAATCGAACATGGGACCTTTGCTTTCGCGGGCAAGTGCTCTACAAACTGAGCTACTCAAACACGACTCAGAGCATAGACAAGTTACTTTGTGCCTGTGGCCAAGTGAGCACCACCTAGTTCACGACGATCGCACGAGCTGGTGCAGATTGGTGTATGTAGTATTTCGATTGCACTGCCAGTATTTGCATATGTATGTGTGGGAGGGGGAGGGAGGGGTGATGGGGGAGAGGGAAAAACAGGAGGACAGTATCTTGCTAGATACAAAAGACTATTCTTCGTAACTAATGCCTTTGTTTGGCGCTGGGAAACTGTGATCTGGTGTATAACATCGCTGTTTCTATTCCTAATCAAATATACATTTTTCCTCCGCAATTAATCTTTCATTGGGTGGTTGTTGTTGCTCCCTATCCCTGTTCAGTTCAATGACCATGTGGGGGAAGAACAAGTGTTGGTAACCATCCGTGCAAGGACTGATTTCTGCGGTATTCCCGCCCATGTCATTTCGTGATATTAGTGAAACGGAAGTAATGTGCTGCCTGTCTTCGTATGAGATGTAAGCTTTCGAAATTTTAACAGTAAAGCTCTCAGTGACGCACACCGCCTCCCTTGCGCAGCCTGCCACTAAACATTGATGTGCATCTCGAAAACGCTTTCGCTTATATTAAATGCGCTGGTGACGAAAAGTGCCCCTCTTCTTTGGATCTTTTATCACCTCTGTTAACTCTACCTTGCTGGACTCAGTGTCCGACGAGCAATACTCAAGAATCGACAGTAGCACTTATTAGTGTATGCGTTACATCTCTTTGGGATACTTCCAATTAATCTCAGCCTGGCATATGGTTTTCCTAGAACTATTTGAGTGTTGTCATTCCACTTGGAGTCCTGCCATAGATTTCTGTCTGAATCTAATTAATAATCTATTTCACATGAAATACTCCAAGCGACTGTGCTTGTATGACAATATGAAAGAAATCTACGATACATGGTCGTCAGATTACTGTAACTCGACGATTCCTCAGCAAGAGCTTACATTAATAAAAATATTACTTTCTGACATGGTATGGATCAAGGGCATCTGGTGATCGCTGATCAGCAGTGTTGTGAGTGATGATAGATTCCAGAGCTGTACTATGGATGAGGGTAGCAATCATGTTCTTCTGCTTGGCATGGTATGCCTCGAGAACATGATCCTTCTGGTTAGCGATGAGTGGGCATCCGACGGAGTTATCTGGAGCCTTGTCCTCTAGAGGTCCTTTCTTTGAGACCTGTAGCTGATGCGTCGGTTTTTCCTGTCTGTGTAAAATGCGCTACAGGAGTTGCACAGTACATGCTGAAATTGTGGCCAGAGCGTACTAGATTCATTAACAAGTTGGAATATAGTCTTTGAATTTCCTTTGGCTTAAGAAATTCTGCCAGAACTGTCAATAATATTGTGCGGAATCTTGGCAACAGACAGCATTTTCAGCACATGAGGCTGATTGCCTGAAAGACCTGAGTGTTTAAAGATACAGGATGTAAACGATGAATGTTAGCGAAGTACAACAGTGGTGTTGGAAAGGCGAGATGAACCATTTGATGTGAGATTTTTTTGTCTATAGAGCAGAGAAGCAGCCGCATATTGGCCAACAAGAGACTCGTAAGTTTAGAGATGGGTAAAACAGTTTTTTTCAGAGATCGGATTAGAGCTGCTCACTCCCTGGAATGAACCACCTCTTTTTCGTGACTCGCCACTTCTCTTCACTCACAAAAATAAATTTTAATTCAGGTCATCATAATTGAATTTTCATTTGATTTAGTCCTATTTTGATAGATCATAGAAAGCTAAAATAAAAAGTTTATATTACGTCCCTGTAGTTTTTAGATTGAAATGTTCTACATTTCATATGCTGAAAAAATTAAAAATATTACTACATAATCCTGAATATTTTTTTCCAAATTGGAGCATTTTAAAATTAAGGATCACTCTTATGATGTTTTCACACTTTATTGTAAACAAAATACAATATAAGAAATGTAGCCTAACTGTAACTAATTTAAGTGTATACAGACATCATTTACAATTGGGATGACAACAAACGTACCCAAGAAGGGAAAATTAATCTAAGTTAAGATTTATAATAAAAATCTGATCTACTTTTCTCTAAGTGAGTCAGTTTCTTTTATTAGCGCATATTTGGTCTGCTTTTACATCTACATCTACATACATACTCCGCAATCCACCACACGGTGCGTGGCGGAGCGTACCTCGTACCACAACTAGCATCTTCTCCCCCTGTAAAACTCCCAAACAGAACGAGGGAAAAATGACTGCCTATTTGCCTCTGTACGAGCCCTAATCTCTCTTATCTTATCTTTGTGGTCTTTCCGCGAAATGAAAGTTGGTGGCAGTAAAATTATACTGCAGTCAGCTTTTGACAAGATTCACTCACCGGGCATTGACGTTGATGGGATACATAAAATTTTCAGAATCAGTTTGTACAGATTTGGGTACAGCTATTTTCCGGCTTACCACTAGTTTAAGGGATCGCTGTTTCGAGGCAAATATGTCTCAGATAAATATTTGTCTTATTCGACAATCATCACACATCCCAAGTCATGACCTGAGAACACATTTCAGGCTGGTGCTAAAATTTTGTTCCATAACCGATAATGGATATGGTCTGTTTATATCTCCAAAAGAAATGGAAGTTACAGTTTTCAGTACTAGGAGTCAATTCCCAGTGAATTAATATTAAATAACCAGAAAATAGAAAGAGTGAACTCATTCACTGTTTTAGGAAATATTACCTCATTCATTACACTGATTTCCTGAAGACATTCACGCGATTAGATAAAATAAAAATCAAAACAAAATACACACCTACTATCATTTATGTAAAAATAATTATGTAAATACATACTGTAACTACGGTAAAGAACAATATGCAGTAAATCCCAACTCAGGTGGAGAGGCATTGAGCCAAAGAAGAGAGCTGCAAGCTAAGTCAGTTGGTGAGCCAAAAGTGTTAAGGGCAGCATGTTGTATTGTAATGCTGTGTATGAGACAAGCCAGTGATCAGGATTGGCCAACAATAAGGATCGGCCAGAGATCGAGATTGGCCGTCGATCAGGATTAGCTGGCAATCAGCATCCGCTAGCGATAGGCTTCAGCTGTGCGGCAGGCGACTGCGATCAGCCGGCGATTAGCATGGTCTGGTGAGTGGGTTCAGATGGCGATTGGGATCAGCCGCCGAACCACGGGGAGAGGTCGCTTTGCTATCCACGTGATTTGAGTGGTGGCTCAAGACAGCTGCTCGCATGACTTACATTACGATCAACAAAATATTCCAACTTCGATGCGACATCAAAGCACAAGAAGTTACAACTCATTCAATAGTATGTAAACGTTTATAGGACTTCTAGCTTTTAAAGCAAGAGCGGAAATACAGGATATAAACGATAACTGTTTTCTACATATCACAGTAGTGTGGAGGAAATAAAAATGGACAATTTGATGTAGCAGACATGGGGTCGATCAAGTTGGCAATCTACGACAAACTGACCAAGAAACTACCTAACCTAAGGTGCGTACACAAAATTTCCTAGTCCTAGTAATAGAGAAAAAATTAAAATACTTTTTTTCACAGGAAATTTGATGTTGTTTAATTTTGTGCTGGGACAGGTCTTTGCTAGACGTCGTGTTTTTCGAATTGTTTAGGAAAAGTTGCAAAAGTGACTTCAAACCCATCCCACACTCGTCTTCCACCAGTCAGGATTTCTAGTATGTAGTTCATGGTACTCTCACCTACCACTGTACAAAAATGTGTGAGTACACGAATTTCTTGAGTACTGAAATATATATGGTCTTCACTGACTGGACTATTAAGTCATGTGCATAGTCAGCTATTTCATTAACATTAATTTGAAATTTCCAGTGATAGTAATGAAAGATAAAGGACGTTTGCCGATGACATTATAAATAAATTAATTACGTTTACAGTTCAATAAAAACTTAACCGTTGCAAGCACGGTAGTCTTGTAGTAAGGATGACAGACAAACAAAACGATTTAAGTATTAATTTTATACTGCCAAAAATCCCCAAAATGGTGAGGTAAAGTTTGCGCAAAAATCCACGTTATTATTTGAAAGTACGCAAGTAAACTGCGCGAGCTAACAGCCCATAGATGTTCGGGCTCACATGCGGTTCCTCTTCGTCGAAATGTTTTGGCTCAAACTCGTCTAGGGGTTGAACCGCACGTGTCGCATTACACGCCCTAAATTAGACACTTGTGACCCTTTGCTTAAATTGTCTGGCTGATGGTAGGTTTGCGAAATACAAAGTTAATATAACATATAATAACAGTAATAATAATATCAGGAACTAAATTAATGACCCATAAATGATATAGACCACACAGTTGCGATTTGGTTAAAATAATGTTTATTCAGAAAGAAAACCAATAGCGAAAGTAGTCGTATTTAGGGTTACTGTTATGCTCGAGCCCATATCCATTTGACACAGCTCGATCTTTCACAATCTCATCGCGAATTACAAGTTCGATACTCGACCTCGTTACCTATGCGAAAAGTTAGCGTTCACACCAGGCGCGCGGCTGCTTACCGCTCAGAGAGGCGCGCGGCTGCTTACCGCTCAGAGACTATGTCCCGCAGTACCACACAACGCGAAATTTTCTAAGTCGTTTCAGTTTCTAGCTGTCTGCAGACCGACCGTCCGCTTTCGCGTCTGTATCCGAACTGTATCCTTTGGTGTCTCCAGCCGAACTGGCCGTATTCGCATCTCCATCCGAACTACCCCCTTTGGTGTCGCGACCAGAAGTGTCCGCTTTCGCGTCTGCACCAGCATTGCTCTCTGCCCGTCCCAGGCGGCGTTTCCCGCGCGCCGAATATCCTCGCTCAACTGACTAGAGCAGTTCCCTTTCCTGAAGCCGTCCATCTGATTGGCTACAGCGTATTCTACATTATTTTACATTTTAACGTATTTAAATAATCAAACCTTGACCACTTTCACGATCTAAATAAAGTAAAAATAAAGTTGTTGTTGTGGTCTTCAGTCCTGAGATTGGTTTGAGGCAGCACTCCATGCTAATCTATCCTGTGTAAGCTCCTTCATCTCCCAGTACCTACTGCAGCCTACATCCTTCTGAATCTGCTTAGTGTATTCATCTCTTGGTCTCCCTCTTCGATTTTTACCCTCCACGCTGCCCTCCAATGCTAAATTTTTGATGCCTTGATGCCTCAGGACATGTCCTACAAACCGATCCCTTCTTCTAGTCAAGTTGTGCCACAAACCTCTCTTCTCCCCAATCCTATTCAATACCTTCTCATTAGTTACATGATCTACCCATCTAATCTTCAGCATTCTTCTGTAGCACCACATTTCGAAAGCTTCTATTCTCTTCTTGTCCAAACTATTTATTGTCCATGTTTCACTTCCATACGTGGTTACACTCCATACAAATACTTTCAGAAATGACTTCCTGACACTTAAATCTATACTCGATGTTAACAAATTTCGCTTCTTCAGAAACGCTTTCCTTGCCATAGCCAGTCTACATTTTATATCCTCTCTACTTCGACCATCATCAGTTATTTTGCTCCCCAAAGAGCAAAACTCCTTTACTACTTTAAGTGTCTCATTTCCTAATCTAATTCCCTCAGCATCACCCGATTTAATTCGACTACATTCCATATCCTCGTTTTCCTTTTGTTGATGTTCATCTTATATCTTCCATTCAAGACACTGTCCATTCCATTCAACTGCTCTTCCAAGTCCTTTGCTGTCTCTGACAGAATTACAATGTCATCGGCGAACCTCAAAGTTTTTATTTCTTCTCCCTGGATTATAATACCTACTCCAAATTTTTCTTTTGTTTCCTTTACTGCTTGCTCAATATACAGATTGAATAACATCGGGGAGAGGCTACAACCCTGTCTCACTCCATTCCCAACCACTGCTTCCCTTTCATGCCCCTCGACTCTTATAACTGCCATCTGGTTTCTGTACAAATTGTAAATAGCCTTTCGCTCCCTGTATTTTACCCCTGCCACCTTTAGAATTTGAAAGAGAGTATTCCACTCAACATTGTCAAAAGCTTTCACTATGTCTACAAATGCTAGAAACGTAGGTTTGCTTTTCCTTAATCTATTTTCTAAGATAAGTCGTAAGGTCAGTATTGCCTCACGTTTTCCAACATTTCTACGGAATCCAAAGTGATCTTCCCCGAGGTCGGCTTCTACCAGTTTTTCCATTCGTCTGTAAATAATTTGTGTTAGTATTTTGCAGCTGTGACTTATTAAACTGATAGTTCGGTAATTTTCACATCTGTCAACACCTGCTTTCTTTGGAACTGGAATTATTATATTCTTCTTGAAGTCTGAGGGTATTTCGCCTGTCTCGTACATCTTGCTCACCAGATGCTAGAGTTTTGTCAGGACTGGCTCTCCTAAGGCCGTCAGTAGTTCTAATGGAATGTTGTCAACTCCCGGGGCCTTGTTTTGAGTCAGGTCTTTCAGTGCTCTGTCAAACTCTTCACGCAGTATAGTATCTCCCATTTCATCTTCATCTACATCCTCTTCCATTTCCCTAATATTGTCCTCAAGTACATCGCCCTGTATAGACCCTCTGTATACTCCTTCCACCTTTCTGCTTTCCCCTCGTTGCTTAGAACTGGGTTTACGTCTGAGATCTTGATATTCATACAAGTGGCTCTCTTTTCTCCAAGGGTCTCTTTAATTTTCCTGTAGGCTGTATCTATCTTACCCCTAGTGAGATAAGCCTCTACATCCTTACATTTGTCCTCTAGCCATGCCTGCTTAGCCATTTTGCACTTCCTGTCGATCTCATTTTTGAGACGTTTGTATTCCTTTTTGCCTGCTTCATCTACTGCATTTTTATATTTTCTCCTTGCATCAATTAAATTCAATATTTCTTCTGTTACCCAAGGATTTCTACTAGCCCTCGTCTCTGTACCTACTTGATCCTCTGCTGCCTTCACTACTTCATCCCTCAGAGCTACCCATTCGTCTTTTACTGTATTTCTTTCCCCCATTCCTGTCAGTTGTTCCCTTATGCTCTCCCTCAAACTCTCTACAACCTCTGGTTTAGTCAGTTTATCCAGGTCCCATCTCCTTAAATTCCCACCTTTTTGCAATTTCTTCAGTTTTAATCTACAGTTCATAACCAATAGATTGTGGTCAGAGTCCACATCTGCCCCTGGAAATGTCTTACAATTTAAAACCTGGTTCCTAAATCTCTGTCTTACCATTATATAATCTATCTGATACTTTTTAGTGTCTCCAGGATTCTTCCATCTATACAACCTTCTTTTATGATTCTTGAACCAAGTGTTAGCTATGATTAAGTTATGCTCTGTGCAAAATTCTAACAGACGGCTTCCTCTTTGATTTCTTAGCCCCAATCCATATTCACCTACTATGTTTCCTTCTCTCCCTTTTCCTACTGTCGAATTTCAGTCACCCGTGACTATTAAATTTTCGTCTCCCTTCACTACCTGAATAATTTCTTTTATCTCATCATACATTTCTTCAATTTCTTCGTCATCTGCAGAGCTAGTTGGCATATAAACTTGTACTACTGTAGTTGGCATAGGCTTCGTGTCTATCTTTGCCACTATAATACGTTCACTATGCTGATTGTAGTAGCCTACACGCACTCCTATTTTTTTATTCATTATTAAACCTACCCATGCATTACCCGTATTTGATTCTGTATTTATAAACCTGTATTAACCTGACCAAAAGTCTTGTTCCTCCTGCCACCGAACTTCACTAATTCCCACTATATCTAACTTTAACCTATCCATTTCCCTCTTTAAATTTTCTAACCTACCTGCCCGATTAAGGGATCTGACATTCCACGCTCCGATCCGTAGAATGCCAGTTTTCTTTCTCCTGATAACGGCGTCCTCTTGAGTAGTCCACGCCCGGAGATCCGAATGGGGGACTATTTTACCTCCGGAATATTTTACCCAAGAGGACGCCATCATCATACATCATACAGTAAAGCTGCTTGCCCTCGGGAAAAATTACGGCTGCAGTTTCCCCTTGCTTTCAGCCGTTCGCAGTACCACAACAGCAAGGCCGTTTTGGTTAATGTTACAAGGCCAGATCAGTCAGTCATCCAGACTGTTGCCCCTGCAACTACTGAAAAGGCTGCTGCCCTCTTCACGAACCAATCGTTTGTCTGGCCTCTCAACAGATACCCCTCCGTTGTGGTTGCACCTACGGTACGGCTATCTGTATCGTTGAGGCACGCAAGTCTCCCCACCAACGGCAAGGTCCATGGTTCATTGGGGGGAGGGT
The DNA here is from genome assembly GCF_023864345.2 of Schistocerca serialis cubense. NCBI lineage: Eukaryota > Metazoa > Arthropoda > Insecta > Orthoptera > Acrididae > Schistocerca > Schistocerca serialis. The sequence goes on from NC_064640.1 coordinate 4,632,519, forward strand.
AACAATAATATCTATTACATAATAAACGTTAAATTCTTTCACATAAAACCAATACAATTTCCTTCTTAGCTTTGAATGCCACGGCCAGTAGCATTGCACCAATGTCATTTCTGATAAATAAATAGTGAACAAAACTAACTATTATGCGGTAAACTTTACAACAAATATTCAATTATTTAATTAATCAATAAGGTGTCATGCTGTCATCGTTCAATGTGTTTTGTGTGGAGGAAATGAAGATCTGATGCTTAACTGTATGAAACGTCCCCTTTAAACAATTATACATGACTGTGCTTAAACTGACACACAACATTTTTAGCGCAACGCAATCTGACTATCACAGATCCCTGCAAAAGAATGGCCCTGAGTAACATTAAACTATACCTTTCAGAAATCACTTACCTCACAAAAATCTTCATTACTCGAACTACTGCAATACAGCGAGCGCCACTACTGCCAGCTAAATAAAAGATTCAAACTACAGAAGGCACTAACTACTGATAGGGATAGTTGGCAAATGAAAGATATTAATAGAGAACAAACGATGTATTTACCTTAATAGTCATAATATACACTCCTGGAAATGGAAAAAAGAACACATTGACACCGGTGTGTCAGACCCACCATACTTGCTCCGGACAATGCGAGAGGGCTGTACAAGCAATGATCACACGCACGGCACAGCGGACACACCAGGAACCGCGGTGTTGGCCGTCGAATGGCGCTAGCGGCGCAGCATTTGTGCACCGCCGCCGTCAGTGTCAGCCAGTTTGCCGTGGCATACGGAGCTCCATCGCAGTCTTTAACACTGGTAGCATGCCGCGACAGCGTGGACGTGAACCGTATGTGCAGTTGACGGACTTTGAGCGAGGGCGTATAGTGGGCATGCGGGAGGCCGGGTGGACGTACCGCCGAATTGCTCAACACGTGGGGCGTGAGGTCTCCACAGCACATCGATGTTGTCGCCAGTGGTCGGCGGAAGGTGCACGTGCCCGTCGACCTGGGACCGGACCGCAGCGACGCACGGATGCACGCCAAGACCGTAGGATCCTACGCAGTGCCGTAGGGGACCGCACCGCCACTTCCCAGCAAATTAGGGACACTGTTGCTCCTGGGGTATCGGCGAGGACCATTCGCAACCGTCTCCTTGAAGCTGGGCTACGGTCCCGCACACCGTTAGGCCGTCTTCCACTCACGCCCCAACATCGTGCAGCCCGTCTGCAGTGGTGTCGCGACAGGCGTGAATGGAGGGACGAATGGAGACGTGTCGTCTTCAGCGATGAGAGTCGCTTCTGCCTTGGTGCCAATGATGGTCGTATGCGTGTTTGGCGCCGTGCAGGTGAGCGCCACAATCAGGACTGCATACGACCGAGGCACACAGGGCCAACACCCGGCATCATGGTGTCGGGAGCGATCTCCTACACTGGCCGTACACCACTGGTGATCGTCGAGGGGACACTGAATAGTGCACGGTACATCCAAACCGTCATCGAACCCATCGTTCTACCATTCCTAGACCGGCAAGGGAACTTGCTGTTCCAACAGGACAATGCACGTCCGCATGTATCCCGTGCCACCCAACGTGCTCTAGAAGGTGTAAGTCAACTACCCTGGCCAGCAAGATCTCCGGATCTGTCCCCCATTGAGCATGTTTGGGACTGGATGAAGCGTCGTCTCACGCGGTCTGCACGTCCAGCACGAACGCTGGTCCAACTGAGGCGCCAGGTGGAAATGGCATGGCAAGCCGTTCCACAGGACTACATCCAGCATCTCTACGATCGTCTCCATGGGAGAATAGCAGCCTGCATTGCTGCGAAAGGTGGATATACACTGTACTAGTGCCGACATTGTGCATGCTCTGTTGCCTGTATCTATGTGCCTGTGGTTCTGTCAGTGTGATCATGTGATGTATCTGACCCCAGTAATGTGTCAATAAAGTTTCCCCTTCCTGGGACAATGAATTCACGGTGTTCTTATTTCAATTTCCAGGAGTGTATATAGCAGTTCATGACAAATTACAAAACTCCGCCATCTCTCTCCCCACATCCACCACTGCTGGCGGCTCACCTCCAACTGCGCAACGCTACGCGCTCTTCACAGCCAGCTGCCTAACACTACAATGGCGAGTATCACAACAATGCAAAGCGGCCACAGACTGTACACAGCACAGCCAGTGATTTTCATGCACAGGTAGCGTTACCAATAAAAAAAACCTAAACAGCCTACTTACAACCGAAAAGACTAATAAATTAAATTTAGTATATCCTTCAAACAAATAAAGTCACAGAGTTTGTATTTACAGTGCTTGTCATTTTAATGATGCGCTTCTAAATGAAATGTCGATCGTAAAGATCGACCAAAGCGTTGAGATTTTGGCATTCAGGTCTTTGTCATAAAACTTGTTAATTTCACTTCAACAGTAAATCCTAAACTATTATCGATATGATCAATATTCAAGTATCCTTGGGATCACCATGAAAATTTTTGGAAGATGTCAAATTAAAATTACTGTAGCTTCATTCCCTGAATTACTTCAGAATTAAATAGTTTCCGTAAATGTTTCCCTTTATTGCCGATCTTAGGTATGCCATATTTAACACTGCTACGTATCCCTGGCCACAAAAGCCTTTTACTGGGTTTCCCTATTGCGTAGGTTCTCATCTGTCTCACTCGCACGCCACAGCGCTTAGGCCTCAATAGATGATAGATGCCTGTTAATTTCCCCATCTCCTGGTGAATCTGCGCCCTTTGTGGCACACGGTCCGCGACGACTGGATTTGTTTCACATTCCTGTAGGCTGACTCTTTCGGCCATATATGTAAATGAGAGAGCAATGCTCGTTAACTCACAAGAGTTGGCGTAATAGCCCAGTCACCGAAGACCCAAACAGACCCAATATACAAAATACTCCTCATAGTTCGTTGGTTGGTTGATTCACTTGAAGCGACCAAAGAGCGAGGTTGTCGGTCCCATTGGATTGCAGAAGAACAGCAGGAAAGGCGACCGCACCCTTTCAAAGGAACCATCCCGACATTTGCCAGAAGTGATTTAGGGAAATCACAGAAAACTTAAAGCAGGATGGGCGGTCGCTGGTTTGAACCGTCGTCCTCCCGAATGCGAGTCCAGCGTGCTAACCACTGCGCCATCTCCGTTGGTAAGTAATTCGCATAGTCACACAGTTTTGCACAGTGGTACGAAGGAGCGCCATCAACAATATACTAGATATACTGGCTCGTGAGCCATGAGTGTGGGGTTGGGGGTGCACTCGAAGGTCACATTGTGTGTCTTTACGGAATAACTTGAAGAAACGCAGCATCTACCGAAAACATATCCCAGTACAAAACTAAATTGCATTAAATTTCATACAAAAAGGTCATATTCAGTTTTTCTTTTCAACAAATATTCTGCGCGAATGCACGTTGAAACTCCCACACGACGCGCATGCGCTTGTAACGCCGGAAATGCATATTCTCCTATTTCCATCTATTGCGCTTTAAATTTTTTTCCTTATTTTGTTACCTGAAAATATGACATTTCTGTGTCTTTATATATTGTAATTGTTTTACTATTTATATATATATATATATATATATATATATATATATATATATATATATATATATGTCGATGTATAATTGGTTTGTTTTGTAAATACTATTTGAATTTTTACGCTGGGTCTTGCTATACTTTAAGTAACTTTTCTAGGCCAACTTGAGGTCGTTTCTCAACTTGATAAACCACATGCGTGCCTCAACATATCGTTTCTTCTCGACTTCCACTGTGGTATGTTGTGAACAGTTATTGTTGATACCCAGTATAAGGCCCAAAGTGTTTTCTGCATTAACGCTGTGTTCTGAAGAACTTTTCTCTCTTCATTTTATTTTTCTTTCAAGGCTGAAGAAAGCAACACATATTAATAAGATATGCAAATTGACACATGGACGTGGTCTTTAGCGCATTTTCTTGCAGCTTGTGAAAGACTGCCTTCAGGATGTGACACGGGACGCTGTTGGAACAGCTTTTCGCAAAATCTTCGTTCTGCTCACTAACGTCACCAGATATTTCGAATCAGAGGAGCTAATGTTCCTTTTTTGTTTTAGTCACCATTCACTCACTCCTTTGAAGCAACTGGCTGTCTGAATCGATTCAGGAACAGATCGTCCATTTCTACTTAAGTTACAGCATATGCAGGACACGCAATATTTTTAATATCCTATCGCTCTCTTATGCCATTGGCTTTCGTTAACATTTCCTGTTAGGGCAATTAGGGGAAACTCATGGAAAAACTAATTACATTTCCAATTCGATATAATCCTAACCGCTAAAAGCACAGTTGTCTCATAGTATGAAGGCCAGAGAAAGAAAACGATTTAATTTGTTAATTTAATGCTGTCAAAGTTCACAAAATTGTAGACCAAAACTTACAGAAACGTCGATTTTACAGTCTGTTACTGCTCGGTGGCGTAAGTGGGCAAGACAATTGTTTGGTAATAAAACTGTTTCATACGATGTAACGATGAAACTAAACAAACAAATGCAGCGAATACCACGTATCCAGCGCCGCCTAGCGGTTTGGTTCACTTGGTTTCCGATTTGTCCCGTTGGTAGCACTTTGCACTAGGCTCGTGGCTGAGAATGTTGACGAGATATAACGTATCTAATGACCAATTTTATATGATTGGCATAACACTGATCAGGTAGAAAACCATATTCTACTCATTTTCTATGACTCTAAACAATTGTGTAATGTAACATATTTTCATAACTTCTGATACCAGTTTTGTGTTGTATTTCATAGCCTTTGAAAATGGTGGAATGTCAAAACGCGTATGATGTTTTTGGGAATAATAAAAAGTGTTCTCAAGACATCAGAAGAGTTATTAATATTCATCCCAATTGCCTCTTCGTCTCACAGCATTTTCAAGCAAATTGCAGCAGAGGAAAAAAAATTCGAGTGGCGCACATGCGATGAAACTTAGGTGGCTTTTGTAGACAAATTTCACGTTTTTTCTTCGCTTGAGTGACAAGTGTCTTATATGGTTCAAATGGCTCTGAGCACTATGGGACCTAACATCTGTGGTCATCAGTCCCCTAGAACTTAGAACTACTTAAACCTAACTAACCTAAGGACATCACACACATCCATGCCCGAGGCAGGATTCGAACCTGCGAACGTAGCGGTCCCGCGGTTCCAGACTGAAGCACCTAGAGCCGCTCGGCCACCACGGCCGGCTGTCTTATATCAAACTGTTCGTCTCTACAACCTCTGCACCATGTATACTGGGAGATGCCGTAATATGGACCATCTGCAAGTGACAGAGAATTTGTGGTTCTTCTAGGGTGGAGGTCATGTTTCAAAGCTTCTCATATTTCTGAATTTGGGAGTAAGTGATGATCAGTAATGGATGAAGCTTTCCTGCCAGTACATGAATCTTCGCTTTCGGGAGCTTGTTTCCGGGTGTAAACATGATGAGGCCTTTCTCGTTCATGGCTTATCGTCTGTATGGAGGGAGGCGTCACATCAGGTCGTGGAAACATTGACAAGCTGGATTTGGCGTTTAATGAAAGTGACGGAGTTGCTGCGGCCTAACTAAATACAAAAGCTGCATTAGTGTCGTGTAGAAATGACGTGTTTTTATTCTAGTGTCTCTCTTGGCCTACATGTAGCCTAATTGTTACTAGGTTTTAAATTTGTGGAATTTGCTGCGGAAGTACCATATCAAAGTGATTAATAACAAAGCTTCCTTATGAGATGCTCCATATCTTTCATAACAGACCTTTTGAATGGTAGGAATCGCAAAGCTACCAAAATTTTGGTCAACAGCTAGTTTTGCCAGTGTGTCATCGCCTGGTTGATTTTAAACTTTTTAAAAAGATATACACAATTTTAAGATAAATTAGCTACCTATTTAGCGGTGTGACACCCACTTACAGTGCATTAATCATTTGTAAGTGGTTTAATGTGGGTACTTATTTTAATAATACACTTTTTCGAATATATGCTTCGAATGAGAAAATAAGCCCAAAGAGTCTATACACTTAAATATTTTTTTGAGATACGATAATCGCTGACGTAGGCGTAAGCGTCGCGTGCAATTAGCCGAGGGGTCTCGGGCGCTGCAGTCATGGACTGTAAGGCTGGTCCCGGCGGAGGTTCGAGTCCTCACTTGGGCATGGGTGCGTATGTTTGTCCTTAGGATAATTTAGCTTAAGTAGTATGTAAGCTTAGGGTTAAGTCCCATAAGATTTCACACACTTTTGAACATTTTTTAGGCGTAAGCTTTTAATATCTTCATATTACTTTTCAAAACTTTTAATTTTTTAAAATCTCACTTAAAATCTTTTTAAGTTCTGTAACTTTAATTATCTTTGCTGTTACCTATGCTTTTAGAAATACCAACTTTTGGTAATCGACAACAGCAAAAATAAATAGTTTGCCGCCCGCTTCGCTTGTGTTTTTCTTCCCTCCCCTCTCACTCCCACCCCTGTTACCCTTCCCTCAGTTTCCTTTACCCTGTCTCCCATGTTCGTATAATATTATAAGAGCACGTGATTATGTTTTAAGTTCTGTCTTTTTACCATTGTGACGACATGTACATTCATTCACATATGTTAAATAACTTCGTGATGTTTAAACTGCTTAACTATATTTCCATTTATATCAGTATGAAACATTTTTAAGGGGATTCAGAAAATCTGAATGTGTCAATTACTCCGGTACTCGTAATGTAATTACTTTAGATACAATGACGGAAAAAATCGCAGAGTCAAAAAGTTATTAATGCCGAGCAATGAACCTTCAGGAATACATTTGTGAGGGTAACATGTTTAAGTGATTAACGTAGCAAGATCACAATTTAATGTAAGCGCGATATAAGCCATTGTAATTATGCTGTGCTGGTACATTAACAACCGGTGTAACCGTCAGAATGTTGAATGCAAACATGTAAACGTGCAAACCTTGTGTTGTCAGGTACGATATGTCAGTTTGTGGGATGTTGCTCCATATCTGCGGCATTTGGTCGGTTAGTACAGGGCCGTTTAATGCTGTTTGTGGATGACGATGGAGTTGTCTGATGATGTCATATATTTGCTTGATTGGAGTCAGATCTGGTGATCTATCAGGCCAAGGCAATATGTCAACACTCGGTAGACCATTTTGGGTTGCAACAGCGGTACGTGGATGAGCGTTACGCTGTTGGGACACCCCCCCCCCCTCCCCACCCGAAATGCTGTTCATCATTGGCAGTACAGCAAATCGAATCACCAGACTGACACACAGAATTTGCAGACAGGGTTCGTGGGATAACCACGAGAGCGCTTCTGTTCAAATGGTGCAAATGGGTCTGAGAACTATGGGACTTAACTGCTGAGGTCATCAGTCCCCTAGACTGAGAACTACACTCCTGGAAATTGAAATAAGAACACCGTGAATTCATTGTCCCAGGAAGCGGAAACTTTATTGACACTCCTGGGGTCAGATACATCACATGATCACACTGACAGAACCACAGGCACATAGACACAGGCAACAGAGCATGCACAATGTCGGCACTAGTACAGTGTATATCCACCTTTCGCAGCAATGCAGGCTGCTATTCTCCCATGGAGACGATCGTAGAGATGCTGGATGTAGTCCTGTGGAACGGCTTGCCATGCCATTTCCACCTGGCGCCTCAGTTGGACCAGCGTTCGTGCTGGACGTGCAGACCGCGTGAGACTACGCTTCATCCAGTCCCAAACATGCTCAATGGGGGACAGATCCGGAGATCTTGCTGGCCAGGGTAGTTGACTTACACCTTCTAGAGCACGTTGGGTGGCACGGAATACATGCGGACGTGCATTGTCCTGTTGGAACAGCAAGTTCCCTTGCCGGTCTAGGAATGGTAGAACGATGGGTTCGATGACGGTTTGGATGTACCGTGCACTATTCAGTGTCCCCTCGACGATCACCAGTGGTGTACGGCCAGTGTAGGAGATCGCTCCCCACACCATGATGCCGGGTGTTGGCCCTGTGTGCCTCGGTCGTATGCAGTCCTGATTGTGGCGCTCACCTGCACGGCGCCAAACACGCATACGACCATCATTGGCACCAAGGCAGAAGCGACTCTCATCGCTGAAGACGACACGTCTCCATTCGTCCCTCCATTCACGCCTGTCGCGACACCACTGAAGGCGGGCTGCACGATGTTGGGGCGTGAGCGGAAGACGGCCTAACGGTGTGCGGGACCGTAGCCCAGCTTCATGGAGACGGTTGCGAATGGTCCTCGCCGTTACCCCAGGAGCAACAGTGTCCCTAATTTGCTGGGAAGTGGCGGTGCGGTCCCCTACGGCACTGCGTAGGATCCTACGGTCTTGGCATGCATCCGTGCGTCGCTGCTGTCCGGTCCCAGGTCGACGGGCACGTGCACCTTCCGCCGACCACTGGCGACAACATCGATGTACTTTGGAGACCTCACGCCCCACGTGTTGAGCAATTCGGCGGTACGTCCACCCGGCCTCCCGCATGCCCACTATACGCCCTTGCTCAAAGTCCGTCAACTGCACATACGGTTCACGTCCACGCTGTCGCGGCATGCTACCAGTGTTAAAGACTGCGATGGAGCTCCGTATGCCACGGCAAACTGGCTGACACTGACGGCGGCGGTGCACAAATGCTGCGCAGCTAGCGCCAGTCGACGGCCAACACCGCGGTTCCTGGTGTGTCCGCTGTGCCGTGCGTGTGATCATTGCTTGTACAGCCCTCTCGCAGTGTCCGGAGCAAGTATGGTGGGTCTGACACACCGGTGTCAATGTGTTCTTTTTTCCATTTCCAGGAGTGTACTTAAACCTAACTAACCTAAGGACATCACACACATCCATGCCCGAGGCAGGATTCGAACCTGCGACCGTAGCAGCAGCGCGGTTCCGGTCTGAAGCGCCTACAGCCGCTCGACCACAGCGGCCGGCACACACGCACGCACACACACACACACACACACACACACACACACACACACACACACACACACAAGCACACCGTCTCTTACCCCTGAAAAGGCAATCATACTTAGGAAAAGAGGATTTACAAAAATTCCATGAAACCTCGGAGTGAGTCAAATGCGGAGTGGTTCAGAACTTTTACCATTGGTCATTTTTCCCAAAATGCAGGAAAGAGGCTCTCAGCTGCGTACACAACCAAAATTTCTACTTCCATGTGTTTGACCTAGTTAACAATAGATGGAACACGTGGATTACATGTGTAGCCCAGCGTATAAAATCGATGTAGCAAGTGGTGGTATAGGAAAACCTGAAATCGTCACGTTTTATAGTCACACAAATTATGACATCGAAATTATGCATAAAACGTGCAGACAATAAGACATTTACAGAACGAAGTTTTCACTCTGCAGTGGAGTGTGCATTGATATTAAACTTGCTGGCAAATTAAAGGTGTATTCCAGACTGAGACTCTAACTCAGGACCATTGACTTTCATAGCAAAGTGTCCTAGCAGCTGAGCTACCCACGCATGAATTCATCATCACAGCCCTCCTTCCACCACTACCTCAGTTAATACCTTTCAAACTTCCTAGCTTTCAAACGAATCGTGAGTTGTTCTTGAGTAGCTCATTTGGGAGAGCACTTGCCTTCGAAAGGTAAGGGTCCCGAGCTCGAGTCTCGGTGCATCACACACTTTTAAACTCCCACAGAGTTTTAATACGACATTACTCGAAACAGTCGCTGATGATCCCTCACCCCGTTCAACAATTTTGTCAGTATGCCGTTCATAGATGTTCTTGTGATACAAGGTGACAATTATTGAACTATATGAAATAAAATCGTCATAACCTCTGAACGGCTTGCGTTAGGACGTTCAAACTGCGCGGTTGACCGCGGGGCATGTTAGGAATTAGTATGCGTATGCATGGTCTGGTTTAGCTACCAAGCCCTCTTTCATTTGGATATGTTCGTCAATAAGCAAAACTGGCGCATCTGGGGGATTGAGAATCGCATTTCGCGATCGAAGTGTCTCTTCACACTCATCTGGTGACTGAGTGGTGTGCAGTGTCCAGTGACGGAATAATGTGTGCTATATTCCTTGATAGCACGGTGACTACTGAATGGTACGTAAAGGTTTTGGAAGATGATTTCATCCCCCTTATCCAAAATGACCCTGATTTCAACAAGATGTGGTTCATGCAAGACGGAGCTTGAGCCCATCGAATCACAAGATTGTTTGATGTCCTGGAGGAGCACTTGGGTGACCACATTCTGGCTCTGGAGTACCCAGAGGTCACTGGCATGGGCCTCAATTGGCCGCCATATTCTCCAGATGTGAACGCATTCGACTCCTATTAGTGGGGCTGTAGTAAAGACAAGGTGTACAGCAATAACTCCAAAAGCGTTGCTCAGCTGAAAACAGCCATTCAGGAGGTCATCGAGAGCATCGATGTTCCGACAGTTCAACGGGTCATACAGAATTTCGCTATTCGTCTGCGTCACATCTTCGGCAATGATGGCAGGCATATCGAACATATCATCACCTAAATCCGGATATCTGTAGCGGTTTTTGCATGTTGAATAAAGTGTATGCACGTTGTAGTTTGCAGCTAATTTACGTTTTTTTACATATAGCTCGATAATTGTCACTCTGTGTATGAGATGAATAACCCTAAAACGAAAATCATCCGCCGTCATTATCCGCTAGAAGCCGTATTTGCACTAGAAAGACCTTCTATTGAGCGTCTCATATCGCAGCACAATATGACCAGAGTTATCATACTAAAAAGCATACATTTTCTTGGGCTTCTCGAACAACCCCTACCACTTACTATGCGTAATTGTGAAGGAGTTGGCCGCTGGTCTCTTGGTAGCACGCCCCACGATCGCAGCACGCGTAAACAACGCAGGAAATGTATGAGATGCGTTTGTAGCAATCATCGGGCGGTCGTGTGTCCTGAAAAAAAGCAGTAGAGTGAAGATGAATATGAAAAATTTGATTATTGGTTCAATTACATGATCATAAACCAGGAAATTGATAAGTATTACTTTCGAAATTAAGAACATGCGAACATAATCTAAACTCGCATATGAACGTTGATGTTTTAAAGAGATTTTTGTTTGTTTCTTAAAAACAATATATAACCGAAACTACCGCTAAAATCTTACTATATTGGTCGTGTGGATGCGAAACTACAAATTTTTCTTAATACAGACTGAACTTCCTAATTACGAAACGGATGAGTTTGAGCTGATTTGAGTTGCTTGCTTCTTCTAGCAGCAGTGTTTAAATATTGTACAGAATGAAACTGTTAACGTCTGGAAACCACAGTCCAGCTTACTGGCGGCTGCTTGCAGAATCGGCCACTCGTTCGTCAGTTTCAGTGCCGGGACGGCACTTGCCCTATCACAGGACACGCCATTCGTGACACACAGAGTCTCCAGCCCCGCTAACACTTCGACTTACCCAGTCGAGTACGAGCGTCTGTTCCTCGCTTTAAAACATTTTACTGAATGTTTTTCAAATGATCGTAATTAATATTGACCGTATGGAACCTAAATGGAATTTCTTGATACAATAGTTTACCAACAGCCGTATGTATTGTAGAAATTTATTTTATGAACTTCTTATGTGCTACCAGTTTCGGCATTACATTGATGCCCTATTCAGGCCCCTGTACAATGAGTAGAACAATGTACTATTACAAAAAATATAGAACATACGTTAACAATTGACAGGTACCATGTTAACTATGTAAGTGGTTCAAAAAGACATATTGTATATCACTAAAACTACACGTAACATTAGCGCAAATATGCTTCTGCCTATGTCATGCTGTTGTTAATAGTTTTCACTGTTTTACTTGAATATAACATGATAGATGAACATGTGTATACGCTATTATTCATAAATCTGTATCACACAGTTGTAATAGGCCATGCAACACAACCATCAAATGTACTGCATACAATCATATGTCCAGTGGAATGAATTTTTGTAATAATTAACTAATATAAATAAATAATAAAATAAATTAAAATACAAGAAAATGTGACACAACCATGTCAGAATACTTAAGTTACATATGTGTAGCCTAGGTCGTATTATGTGTGGTACGACAAATAGCTGCAGCAGTGTTAACGATATAAAGCATAAAAGAGTTTGTCTTCAAACCCAATTGTATTCACCACTTAAACCAATGCAATCGTACTATGAAAATCATCAAACACGTGGTCACCTTTGGCACTTCATTAGAACCCCTACGTAAGACCAACCGGCACTGTGCTGAGTGGATTAATGCAACGACAGTAGCTGCCTCGCATAGTCATAAATACAAAGAAGACTCTCAACCTCTGTATATCAAAAACCTGAAAATGAAATGTATACAATCCCTAAGGCTAAGGGTACCACCTACAGATTGTGGAGTATACAGAACTCAGATCTATGTATGTATGTACGTACGTATGCCATTTTGCCTTTCGATCGCTAACTGAAAACTTGCCACGTTATGTATGAAAAGAGTTCATCTGTGAGGATGGGACTGACACCCTTCCGCCGAACGGTTCTAGGCGCTTCAGTCCGGAACCGAGCTGCTGCTACGGTCGCCGGTTCGAACCCTGCCTCAGGCATGGATGTGTGTGGTACCCTAGGTTAGTTAGGTTTAAGTAGTTCTAAGTCTAGGGGTGGCCGAACGGTTCTAGGCGCTTCAGTCCGGAACCGAGCTGCTGCTACCGTCGCCGGTTCGAATCCTGCCTCAGGCATGGATGTGTGTGGTACCCTAGGTTAGTTAGGTTTAAGTAGTTCTAAGTCTAGGGGACTGATGACCTCAGATGTTAATTCCCATAGCGCTTAGAGCCATTTGAACCATTTTGACACCCTCCCGTTCTCACATTATCCACGTCAGTCATTGAGTGTGGATTGCTATTATGTGTATGCAGAATATGTGTATGCGATGAACTGTTAGTCATAGGCGTGTGTGTGTGTGTGTGTGTGTGTGTGTGTGTGTGTGTGTGTGTGAAAGCATGACTGATTTCACAAACTTTAGGGACAAGTGGCTTACATCAGAACAAGAAAAGAAGTCTAGTAAACAAGGGCTGCCGAGCACATAGCTTAAGAAATATGAGCACTTGGTCATCTTCGATGCTATGAAATACATTTCTCCTGCTGCAGGCTCTTTGCTTCTCATATGTTGGAAGGAGGTAGTAAGGACCAGTGTGCATACCGTAGGTGCTATGAGCACTTGTTCAGAAGAAGATGAATAAGCGCACATAGTCTAAAAGTATGCGTTTCAGACCCCATGTTTAACACACTTTTTTGTGCATCAATACATTCTTCTCTCAAAACATGGAAATCAAAGACCTTGCAGTAGAAGAGATCTGTTTCATAGTATCGGAGATGAACAAGTGCTGCTACCTCTTGAAACATCCCCTTAGAAAAATTAATGAATTACTGTGCTGATAAAACTCTTACATTATTTGATTTTCAAACAGCTCAGCAAAACTGAACCTACTCAGACGTTACTCTGTTTACTTATTCTAATCAACACTAAACTGGCACACAATATTTTTAGCGCAACGCAATCTGACTTTCAAAAATCCGTAAAAAAGAATGGTCCTGACTAACAATAACTTATACCTTTCACGAATCACTTACCTCACAAAAATCTTCGTTACTCGAACTACTGCAATACAGCGAGCGCCACAACTGCCAGCTAAATAAAAGATTCTAACTACTGAAGTCACTAACTACTGATAGACATAGTTAGTAAATGAAAGATTTTGATAGAGAACAAACAATGTATTTACCTCAATAGTGTTCAAAAGTCATAATATATATATATATATATATATATATATATATATATATATATATATGTATATATCAGTTTATGAAATCCAGTCTTACGAATTTACTGTTTCTGATGGACACACGTCCAGATCGTCCGCTCTTAAAATTCTACCATCTCTTTCCCCACATCCACCACTGCCGTCGGCTCACCTCCAACTGCTCAACGCAACGCGCTGTTCACATCGAACTGCCCAACACTACAATAGCGAATATTGCAACAATGCCAACCAGCCACAGACTGCACACAGCGCAGTCTGTGATTTTCATGCAGAGCGCTACGTGGCGTTACCAACATACAAACCTGAACAGTCCCCATGTACCCACAAAAAAAATTTTACAAATTGTTTTGGGCAGGAACCAATACAGATTTGAAAAATAATTTTCATAATTACAATAACAAAGATATCAAATGCACATACTTATTGATGCACTGTTGGTCAAAAGCAAAAATTGTTCTCATAAAGGCCGGCTGGAGTGGCCGTGCGGTTCTAGGCGCTACAGTCTGGAGCCGAGCCACCGCTACGGTCGCAGGTTCGTATCCTGCCTCGGGCATGGATGTGTGTTATGTCCTTAGGCTAGTTAGGTTTAATTAGTTCTAAGTTCTAGGCGACTGATGACCTCAGAAGTTAAGTCGCATAGTGCTCAGAGCCATTTGAACCATTTTTTTGTTCTCATAAAGACTGCCTGATCGTTCATCACAGTAGTAATTGCATTGCACAAAGTCTGATCAGAAAAAGAAAATGCACACGGAAGTAGTGGATTTCCATGCCGTCTTGAAGAAGTATTGTTGTCCTTTCAACGGAGAGACAGTGCCGACTCTTGACATGCAGACAGGTAATGGGCCACAACCGAGCAAACCCATAGCAGAGTCAGTCGAAGTTTGAAAGAATATTGGTAGGTAGGTCGTCACAGAGCAGACCCACTGTAGTCCTGGTAGAGATTATGGCATTGGTGGGCCACCAGAAGTGCAGACGCACTGCTGTTGTTGTAGAAATAATGGTATTGGTGGGCCATTGGAGGTGTAGACCCACTGCAGTCCTTGTAGAGATGGCCAGCAGCCATCTGTTGCGACTGTGTTGGTGCACAATCACCATCAAAGAGTCTTGCAGCAAAATATAGCAAGTCCATAAGCCACCACTTGTGCACTCACCAAGTTTTTGGAATTGTCCTTAGAACCAGCAATGCTGTTAACCAGTCCCTTGCTGAATTATTAACACGTGTGCAAACACTAACAGTCCCAACGTCTCACACATTGTGCACATACTACGACCAGCAAAAATGTGTGCACTGAAATGAATGCTTACAAGTTACTTTATTTGATGAACTGGTGTCAATTACAATTTTATAACATGAGAATACAATAACAAAGGTACAAAATACATCATTAAAGAACATAACAATGCAGATAACATTTTTAGTAATACGGGCTTTGCAAAAGAATCGAAATAACATATACATCAGTGTTACAGGAATTGTGACGTAAGTACATACATAAAAAATCAGAATAACTTTCGAAACATCAACTTCACACATGAGCATTAAAACATAACTGAATAAATAATGTCTAAACATCTTTACAAAGTATATAACATATTATTAGAAAAATTCTACAACATAACTCTTATCAGCTATCCACATAAGGACAGGAAAAACACAAATACACAAGGGTACACAAACACATATTGGAATAACACAAAAGGAAAGGACAGGGTTTGTTTTCAGTGTAACATTTGGTACTGCAGTCCAACCCCAAACTTCATTCTACAGATCTTTCCTCTTATTTCAACATTTGTTCCCACCAAAAAAATCCTATCCAAGCATGCTTTCTGTATTTATATGTTCACTTATATCCTGCCTCATTATTTATTTTCCATTATCTCACCTCATCATTTATTTCCAAGAAAATCCTACCTAAACCTGTCGTCCGTAAACCGTACTGTTTGGTTCATATCCTCTTTCAAAATAATTATTTCTCATTGCACAATACTCATTTTGGCCCAAATCTATTTCATATAAGTTGTCAATGTATTCCTTCCCTATTATCCATAGTTAGTTTCTTATATAGTATCCCCCCTCTTACGTTAACTTAAATCTACTGAGCTCAGATATATATACTAAGGGAAGAGGCAATGCAGCAGCACAACACAATTAACACAAGCAGCAATGACAAAAAAAATGAAAATTGGCAAAGCTAGCAGCAATAAATATAAATTAGCAAAGCAAAGACCACATTACAGCTAATATGAGCCAATGTGCAGCAACAAGAAGAATAAATCAGTAGTAAGAAAGGCTTGACAGGGTAATACAAAGTGAAATTCAGTAGCACTATGCCTGGAAAACAGCAGCAGCAAATGCTGTAACTTATATCTAAATATGACACTGTGTCGTCTGTTCACTATAGCAATGCATTTGAAAATGCTGTCTAAATAAGTTCCCTAGGTTCTTGAATGGATAATTAACTTTAAAATATATTTGCATGTTAAGAGTTCCTAAGTGTGACAAAGAGTACTAGTAACGTCAATTTTATGGTAAAGACTAAGTTAAAAAACGGATTATCTCTCAATAAACGGTTTAACATGTGAAATGTGGTGCAATCCTTTACTCTTCCTAGTACGCAGAGTTTCAACTTCAACGCAATTCTCATGAGGTATACGTCGGATTCTGTAAGGTCCATTGTAAATCAGAAAGAACTTGTGACTCAAATCTTTCTTCTTATGTGACAATGAATGACCTTTAATGAGAACTTTCTGACCAATATATAATTTCTATGCATTTGCTTTGCCGTGTAGTTTTTTCCTTTTGTCTGCTGCAGTCAGTCTTCAGTACAAGAATAGGTGGGAAAGCGGTGGAGTCATGAGGCATTTCATTCAGCACGTTTTGAAATAAGTGTAAAAATCTGTCCCAATACTGATGCTTTCTGTGACAATAAAGTCTGCAAAACCTATTGATTTCTTTCATAATCTGTTCAGACAGGTTACAATGTGGCGAGTACAATGCAATAAAAGCAGGTTTCATTTTATGGTTCCGAAGCATGCATGACCAAACAGCAGATCTGAATTGCCGCCCATCATCTGAAATGACTTTACTAACGTGTCCAACTTCACTTAAGAAATTTTTTAGAAAGGCGTTGGATACAGACCGTCCAGTGGCTTTACGTAATGGAGTGAAAGAAACAAATTTTGAAATAAGTTCAATAGCTACTAGAACGTACGACAATCCATTCGATGTTCTGACAACGGGTCCCAAGAGATCAACAGCAGCAAATTCTTTTAATTTACAAGAAAGGATACGAAACAAAGGAGCACGATGTGAGATAGTAGATGGTTTAGCCCTATGGCAAAGTTTACAAATAGACAAGACTCTTCGAATTCTCTTTTCCAAATTGTTAAAATAACAAGTCGTTCGAAGAATATGATAACATTTTCGTGGACCAAAATGTGCCTAGCTGAAATGAATGTACCAAATGAGCTTATTAACAAAATCGTCTCGAATGCAAAGTACCCACAGCTTGTCATCAACAGTGCAACGTTTGAAGAGTATGTTGTTTCTAACTAGATAATAATGACGAATCTGTGTGTGTGTCTATTCATGCCACTTACTTTTGATGTCTTTCCAAATCGGATCTTTATCTTGTTCATGAGCAATATCCTTTAAAGATGTGGTGACGAAGTTTTCAAAGGCAACTTTCTGAATGTAAAGAATACTGACATTTTTCTCGAGGTTGCCTTCTGTGTTTCTTTTCTCAAGCCCAGCGGGTGCGCGTGACAGTGCGTTCGCAACAATGTTCTCCTTGCCGGGAATGTAGACTATTGTGAAGTGGAATTCTTGCAGAAACAATGCCCAACGTTTTAACCTATCGTGATTTAACTTTGAAGACATAAGGAATTGTAATGCACGATGATCACTGTATACCTTTACGTACTTACCAGAAAGAAAGAAACGGAATTTGTTAAATACCCAAACGATAGCTAACGTTTCTAATTCAGTAACGGAATAATTTTTTTCAGATTTTGTTAGCACTCGGCTAGCAAAAGCAATGGTTTTCTGAACAGTAGCGTCATTTTCTATGGCACCAAGGCCGACTTTAGAAGAATCCGTGCTAAGGCAGAAATCTTGTGACAGATCTGGTTGAGCTAGTATTGGCCCGTTAAGTAGCGATTCTTTCAAAGAATTGAATTCCAACTGTGCCTGTTCGTCCCAGTTCCAAATAGTATTTTTTCCAGTGAGAGAACGAAGTTTTGGTATAACAAGAATTTGCATGTTCAGAAAACGACGGTAAAAATTTACGAGACCTAGAAAACTGCGGACTTGCTTTTTTGTGGATGGAAATGGAATGGATCTGATTGCTTCTAACTTTTCAGGATCCGGCTGAATGCCTTCGGAAGAAATAATATGTCCCAAAAACCTCACCTCTGACCTACCGAATTCAGACTTTTCCAAGTTAACTGTAATTCCAGATTCTGCAAAAATACGTAACAAACTGCTGAGGATGCGATTATGTTGCTCCCATGAGGCTTCTGCTATCAGAATATCATCCACATATAAGGTGATGTGACGTTTTAAGAACTCAGGTAATATGGAATTTAGTCCACGAATGAATGCTGCCGAAGAAATGTTGAAACCAAAAGGAAGTTTCCAAAATTGATAACAAACGCCGAAACAAAGAAAAGCTGGATCTGAGACCAATAGAAGACAACACTTTTACACCATTAAATTTTTGAAGAAGTTCTTCCATCGTTTGCGACCTGTCTATTTCAGGAATGATGATAGTATTGATTTGTCTCGAAATATAAGACAAGCCTGATCAATCCATTTTTCTTCTCAGCAACATGTAATGGATTGTTGTATGAGCTTACTGCACGCTCAATAATGCCCTCGTCAAGCATAGATTGTATTTCTGTTCTAACACGGTCCCTATAATGTGCTGGAATTACGTATGGTCTAACACAAAATTTAGTGTGCTCACGAACACGAAATTTGTATTGAAATCCCTTGATTGTTCTTGTTTTGTGAGTAAAAACTGTGGAATGTGCTTGTAAAATCTCAAAAAGGTCCTGCCTATCAGTGTCATTAGAATTCTCAATTGTTCTAGTTTTATTCTGAATTAACTCATTAGTATCAAATATGCCATCGATATCATCCCTGTCAGTACTTGCAGAGTGATTGTTAGTGTCTAGTTCCGTCGAAAATTCCAAACTGTTATCTAACAGAAGGTAAGGATGATTAATTTCCTCGTCATGGTTTGAGAGCCAATCTTCAAATTTCAAAGCTACTGACGTACCTTCTTTCTCTAAACTTATTTCAGCATTGTGATAGTTTAAGATTGCTTTGTATTCATTCAAAGAGCCTACTCCCAATATAAATTCCGTCGACAATAATGGAACAATAAGAAAGTTCATAGAGAAGCTGTGCCTTTGACAAAAGAATTCTAAGTTGGTTTGTTGGCATACATCTACACTTTTTCCAAAAATAGCACCTTCTAATTTAATCTTACGTAAAGGAAGTGTGGGGCAATCGTTCACTTTGTAACATTTGCTAAAAGCTGTTTCACAAATTACTGAAATGGGACTGCCAGAGTCAAGAACTGCCGTAAATTTTACGTCACTTGCTGTAATTCGAATTACAGGATAAGCAATGTTGTTATGTTTTACGTCGTGTTCCTGGAGTAACATGTCCCCAATGTCTTCCATTTTTACGTAATTACTAGCCACGGCAGCTACGTCGTCAGCTTCATAAGTACGTTTTGTGGCTGCCAGCGGTGTGAGTCATTGCCTACTGTCTCTTTGTTGGTGCGGTCGTTATTGGGATTTGGAGATCTAACTTCTACAAATTCACCTTGTCGAGAGGGCCCTGCCCTGTTTCAATCCCGCCAGTTCTGATGACATTCAGGTCTGTCGTTATGTCAGTAGTTTCCATAGTTTCTTTTTTGTCGGTCATGTGATGGAGAATTTCTCCCGGAATCGTAACTGCGCGGTGGACTGTTGCGTCTGAAGTTATTCTGTCTCCCTTGATAATAATTATTTTGGTTCCCATATTGTCTGTTTTTCTGATCGTGTCTGTGATAGTCATTACCGCGGAGATGTGATCTTCTCCTGTAATTATTACTACTCTGCCAACGGTTGTCATACAGATGGTGTCTGTTTTGGTCACGTTTTACGTTGTAAGAATAGCCTTGTCGTGTCCATTTATTATTTCTTTCATCGCGGAATTGTGACGGATGTGACCTGTAATTGTTGTTCTCCTGTTTTCGCGTCCCGCGATTGTCAGTGTCAATTTCTAATTCTTGTAACAGTCCCTGAAAAGCTTCAGTGTTGTCTTTGCAACGTCCTGCCAAAATAGTATGTCGTAAATGTTCAGGCAATTTGATTAAGCAAATGCGGATGATTTCTGAGGGGCTGCACAGGTTTGACAGGTACTGATTGTTGTGCAACGTGTCTTCAAAATATTTCACAAGACTGGATAAATCAGATTGTTTGAAATGTTTCATCATTATGATGCTATATTTTACTCGGTCTTGTGTAGCTTGAGACCAATATGCTGAGAGGAAAGCATGATAACAATCTCCTTAACTGTGACAATCGTGAATGACCGAGCGCATTCTTACAGCTGGTTCATTCTCTAAATAGCCACACATAAATTCTAATCTGTTGGGAGGAAATCAATGAGAGAATTGATGAAACCATGCTTGTGGATGAATGTCGTTGCTGGAATTCTTAAATGTTTTGAATTTACGTGTAGTAATGAACAGCTTATAGTCAAAATCATCATACCGGCGAGTTGCTTGTCAGTCATTGTTACGTCGTTTCGGTGATTCCATCTCAAAATTCGGTGTACCTTGCCAATTTCTATCATAATTTCCGAAGTGCCCTGTGTTATTATTTTGTGGATTTTCCTTATTTCTAAGTCCGTCTTCCCGTGTTGGAGCGCGAATGTCCTCTGAAATATGTAATTCGTGTATTACTTGTGCCAACTGATCTTGTACTTCCCAGATTTCTGTTTGGTGTTGCGTATTAATTTGATTCTGATTTTGTTTTAATTTCCTAATTTGTTCGTACTCTTCTGTGTCATTAAAGACTACCAGTCATGTGTAATCCAGATTATCATCTACCTTCGTAGATAAATTATTTAGCTGATCCGAAAGTTCAACTACTTTCTCTGATAATGAACTGATATCCTCCATGCGTTTTTCTGAACCAAGGTTCAGAGTGTCCATTTGTGTTGAAAACGTATCTACTATGTCCTTTAAGTTTTCCTGAGTTTTTTCAGTTTGCGTAACCGAATCGGTAGATGCAATTGAGTCAGTTTTAGCTTGCAAGGTGTCGTGATTTTCATGAACAATAGTTTGCAGTTCTTTTATGGCTGCTTCGTGATTCTGTAATGCATTGTCATGACGCGAAAAAATAGGTTGAAAATGCTCACAAATTTGTGTTTTTACGTCATTACAGGCTTTTTGATATTTCGATTCGATTTTAAGTAACTCAGCAGTTTAACCTTCACGTGTTTGTTCAAGCATGGTGTCTAACTTTTGAAGATTTTGTTCCATTATGTCTAACGTTTGAAGCTTTTGTCCCATTTGTTTCTGATTTTGTTCAAGTGTGGCATCTAACTTTTGAAGCCTTTGTGCCATTTGTTGTATTAATTGTAATAACAAAGCACTGGTGTCTGAAACATGTTTCTCAGTGCTATTCGGCAGTGCATTTGAACCGGCAATATTCGCATTTTGAAAAGCAGAAAATCTGTTCTTGACTTATTTGAGAAAACTGTGAGGACACAAAACCTGTATCTACAGTATTTGCAACATTGTGTCCTGTCATTTCGGATTCCTGAGGCGAGCTGTTGCCGACCGATCGAACGATAATGCTTCCCTGTTCACTAATTGTTTCACTGTACACCATTATTTGCCGCCCGCTCGATTTCCCTCTGCACAATTACCAAATTACTACGTTGAATGTCTGTTAATTCATTACACGGTGGTGCTGATAAGCTGCGCTCGTCGTCACTACCATTTCTCAATTTACTTTGGAGCCTAGTGCTACGTTTTTCACACGCCATATTATCACGTATTTCACGCGATAACAAGAAAAGCACAGTTTGAAGAGCAAAAATAAGAAAACACTTTGACATAATACTCAAAGTAATATCCAATTAATTGCAAGCGCAGCTGCGAAATACAGAGTGCAAATCTGCATGCATGACACAACTGTTTTACTGTACAACAATGAAAAACTACAACTACAAAGGAAATTGTCTCTATAATCACTCTCTGGCAATAAACAATAACTGCACTAGTTACTCAACCTACAAGAAAAAATCAGAAATTTCCAGTGAGGTATCCTCGGCTAAGGGTCGACATATGAAACATCCCCTTAGAAAAATTAATGAATTACAGTGTAGATAAAACTCTTACATCATTTGATTTTCAAACAGCTGAGCAAAACTGAACCTACTCAGACATTACTCTCTTTACTTATTCTGATCAACAGTAAACTGACATACAATATCTTTAGCGCAACGCAGTCTGACTTTCAAACATCCCTAAAAAAGAATGGCCAAGACTAACAATAACTTATACCTTTCATGAATCACCTACCTCACAAAAATCTTCGTTTCTCGAACTCCTGCAATACAGCGAGCGCCACTACTGTCAGCTAAATAAAAGATTGTAACTACTGAAGTCACTAACTACTGATAGACATAGTTAGTAAATGAAAGATTTTGATAGAGAACAAACAATGTATATACCTTAATAGCGTTCAAAAGTCATAATATATATATCAGCTTATGACATCCAGTCTTACAAATTTACTGTTTCTGATGGACACACGTCCAGATCGTCCGCTCTTAAAATTCTGCCATCTCTCTCCCCACATCCACCACTGCTGGCGGCTCACCTCCAACTGCTCAGCGCAACGCGCTGTTCACATCCAACTGCCCAACACTACAATAGCGAATATTGCAACAATGCCAACCAGCCACAGACTGCACATAACACAGTCAGTGATTTTCATGCAGAGCGCTACGTGGCGTTACCAACATAAGAACCTAAACAGCCTACTTACACTCTTAAGGTATTCATTTTAGATCCAATGATTACTAGACTTTTTTACTTATTTCTGTATAAGGAACGTGCCCTTGAAGTTTGTCGATTTTTTGGGGATATCCTGTATATTAATATGTGTTTGAGGTTTTCCTCAACTCCTTCTGCTAGTCCGCCCATTTTTCACGTACTGTACATATTGCATTGGCTGTGAAGTCCCATAGGAGTCTACAGGCCGCAGTGTCATCCTCTGCCTTGCAGAGTCATACGGATGCGAATTGGAGGGACATGTGGTCAACACACCTCTCCCAGCCGTATTTGCAGACTTCCCAGACTACTTGGACAAGTAGCTCCTAAGTTGGCATCACGAGGCTGAGTGCACCCCGAACGAGTCCTCAAACCAAGGAAAACTTTCTTGACAGTACGAGGAATGGAACTCAGGTGCTTCACATGGCAGCCACCGACGCTGACAACTCACATACGGAGGTGGAATATGTATTGTATATAAGAGTGTAAGCCGTTTACAAAGCGAAAAATTGGGATTGTGTAAAAATGCAATGATTAGTTGTAAACATTATGTATACAGATTCTTTACTAGTTTTAATGTTTATTCAAGCTCATAAAGTAAGGATAATGCTGATACATGGTGAAACAACGCTCTCGTGGGCGGTTTGCGGATTTAAATCACCTCAGGTATGACCGTGCAGTGCATTTGACCTGCGGTCGTCGAACGGTGGCGCTGGCAGCAGTCCACGAACGCAGAGGTGTGTTGATGCATGTCAGAGTACGGTGCAGCGAGTAAGTGTGCAAACGTTTTCACATGTGCTGATGGTGACTGTGTGTTGAAAATGGCTCA
Organism: Schistocerca serialis cubense; assembly: GCF_023864345.2. Lineage (NCBI taxonomy): Eukaryota > Metazoa > Arthropoda > Insecta > Orthoptera > Acrididae > Schistocerca > Schistocerca serialis. Next base: position 4,656,242 of record NC_064640.1, read on the forward strand.
AATATTGAGGATGTTATGAGTGGTAGAGTACTAGGGCGACTGGTCGATGGTCAAACACAGCAGGTCGTAGCACGAGCCCTCCGTGTGCCACAAAGTGTTATCTCAGGATTATGAAAACGATACTAGCAGACAGGAAACGTGTCCAGGCTCTACAGTACGGGACGTCCGCAGTGTACAACACCACAAGAAAACCGATATCTCACCATCAGTGCCTGAAGACGGCCACAGAGTACTGCAGGTAGCCTTGCTCGGGACATTACCGCAGCCACTGGAACACTTGTTGCCAGACACACAGTCTACAGATGACTGAACAGACAGATTTATTCACCCAGAGACCTGCAAGGGGCATTCCACTGACCCCTGGTCACAGGAGAGCCCGGAAAGCCTGGTGTCAAGAACACAGTACATGGTTATTGGAACAGTGGTCCCAGGTTATCTTCACAGATGAGTCCAGGTATAGTCTGAACAGTGATTCTCGCCGGGTTTAAATCTGGCGTGAACCAGGAACCAGATACCAACCTCTTAATGTCCTTGAAAGGGACCTGTATGGAGGTCGTGGTTTGATGGTGTGGGGCGAGATTATGATTGATGCATATACATCCCTGCATGTCTTTGACAGAAGAACTGTAACAGGTAAGGTGTGTCGGGACGTCATTTTGCACCAGTATGTCCGCCTTTTCAGGGGTTCAGTGGGTCCCACCTTCCGCCTGATGGATGATAACGCACGGCCCCACCGAGCTGCCATAGTGGAGGAATACCTTGAAACAGAAGATATCAGGCGAATGGAGTGGCCTGCCTGTTCTCCAGACCTAAACCCCACCGAGCCCGTCTGGGATGCTCTCGGTCGACGTATCACTGCACGTCGTCAAACCCCTAGTATATTTCAGGAGCTCCGACAGGCACTGGTGCAAGAATGGGAGGCTGTGCCCCAGCAGCTGCTCGACCACCTGATCCAGAGTATGCCAACCCGGTGTGCGGCCTGTGTACGCGTGAATGGTGATCATATCCTATATTAATGTCAGGGTAAATGCGCAGGAAACAGTGGCGTTGTGTAGCACATGTGGTTCGGGACGGTTTTCTCAACTTATCACCAATACAGTGGACTTACAGATCTGCGTCGTGTGTGTTCCCTATGTGCCTATGCTATTAGCGCCAGTTTTGTAAGGTGCCACGTAGTGTGGCACCACATTATGCAATTATCGTTAATTTATGAGCATGAGTGTATATAGGGTGTCTCACCTAATTCTGCCACCTTAAATATCTCTGGAATAACAATAGATGTTCAAAAACGGTTTCCAATAGCAGGAACGTACGGCAGGGGCTTAGGAAACCAAATACTATGCGAAATTTTAAAACGTAAACAAATACTATTTTCAACACAAACTTCAGTATTTTTAAACTGACAGCCCCTGTTATTTCGTATGCAATCAATAGCATGAAATATCACAAAAATAATGGCGTTGGTTGCATCGCAAAACGTCAATTACATCCCGAGAAATTGCCAAGTGAAGTTGACTCTTGAAAAAAATGAAGCGTACTGCTAGCGCACATCCTGAGACTCTGGCGTGCTCCTCACGGTGCCGGTAATCAAAAGTGGTTCAAATGTCTTTGAGCACTATGGGACTTAACTGCTGAGGTCATCAGTTCCCAAGACTTAGAACTACTTAAACCTACCTAGCCTAAGGACATCACGTACATCCATGCCCAAGGCAGGATTCGAACCCGCGACCGTAGCAGCAACGCGGTTCCGGACTGAAGCGCCTAGAACCGCTCGGCCACAACAGCCGGCTGAGATCGTTCTAGTTTAGGTTATTTGTAATTGTAATCCCCAAGTATTTAGCTGAATTTACAGCCTTCAGATTTGTGTGACTTATCGCGTAATCGAAATTTAGCTGATTTCTTTTAGTACACATGTGAATAACTTAACACTTTTCTTTATTCAGGGTCAACTGCCACTTTTCGCACCATGCAAATATCTTATCTAAATCATGTTGCAAGTCGTTTTGATCATCTGATGACTTTACAAGACAGTAAATGACAGCATCATCCGCAAACAGCTTAAGATGGCTACTCAGATTGTCTGCAATGGCGTTAATATAGATCAGGAACAGTAGAGGGCCTATAACACTTCCTTGAGTAACGACGGATATTACTTCTGTTTTACTCGACGACTTTGGGTCTGTTACTACGAACTGTGACCTTTCTGACAGGAAATCACGAATCCAGTAGCACAACTGAGGCGATACTCCGTAGGCACGCAATTTGGTTAGAAGATGCTTGTGAGGAACGGTGTCGAAAGCCTACTGGAGATCTAAAAATATGGAATCAATTTGACATCCCCTGTCGATAGCACTTATTACTTCATGAGTATAGCCGGCCGGTGTGGCCGAGCCATTCTAGGCGCTTCAGACTGGAATCGCACGACTGCTACGGTCGCAGGTTAGAATCCTGCCTGGCGCATGGATGTGTGTGATGTCCTTAGGTTATTTAGGTTTAAGTAGTTCTAAGTTCTAGGGGACTGATGACCTCAGCTGGTAAGTCCTATAGTGCTCAGAGCCATTTGAACCATTTTTCATGAGTATAAAGAGCTAGTTGTGTATCACAAGAACGATATTTTCTGAATCCCTACTGACTACGTGTCAATAAATCGTTTTCTTCGAGGTACTTCATAATGTTCGAATATAGTGTATGTTCCAAAACCCTACAGCAAATTGACGTCAGTGATACAGGCCTGTAATTCAGCGGATTACTCCTACTTCCTTCTTTGGGCATTGGTGTGACTTGAATAATTTTCCAGTCTTTAGGTACGGATCTTTCTGTGAGCGAGTGGTTGTATATAATTGCTAAATATGGAGCTATTTTATGAGCATACTCCTAGAGGAACTTGACTGGTGTACAGTCTGGACCGGAGGCCTTGCCTTTATTTAGTGATTTAAGCTGATTTGTTATACCGAGGATATTTACTTCTATGTTTCTCATCTTGGCAGTTGTTCTTGATTGGAATTCAATACTATCTACTTCGTCTTCTTTGGTGAAGGAGTTTCGGAAAGCCGTGTTTAATAACTCTGCTTTAGTGGCACTGTCATCAGTGACTTCGCCGTTGTTATGGCGCAATGATGGCATTGATTGCGTCTTGCCACTGGTGTGCTTTACGTGTGACCAGAATCTCTTTGGGTTTTCTGCCAGATTTCGAGTCAGAATTTCGTTGTGGAAATTATTAAAAGTATCTCGCATTGAAGTACGCACTATATTTCGAACTTCTGTAAGACTTTGCCAATCTTGAGGATTTCGTCTTCTTTTAAATTTGGCATGCTTTTTTCGTTGCATCGGCAACAACGATCTGACACGTTTTGTGTACCATAGGGCATCAGTACCATCTCTTATTAATTTATGTGGCATATATCTCTCAATTGCTGTCGATACTATCCATTCCACAATTTTTCTACACTTACATGATCAGCCGGCCGTGCTGACCGAGCGGTTATAGGCGCTTCAGTCTGGAACCACGCGACCGCTGCGTCGCAGGTTCGAATCCTGCCTCGGGCATGGATGTGTTGTAACACCCCACTAGTTGCTTCTCCGATTTTTGCGTGTGTTCGCCGCTGACAAACAACTGATAGAGAAATTGGGAGTGGAACTGTACGCAAAAATGGATAACCCCTAATTAATCTGCGGTGGTAGTGTTGACGATAAATCACACCTATTCTTACTTCCAATGATGAACGACCACGAACACTTAGGGTGTTCAATGACGTCAAACATATACACAAAAATAAAATAAAGCAAAGGGCTGAATTCAGAATCAGCTACTGAAAGGGAAAGCTCTACTGAATCACAATAATTTTATTATAACCTTCAGATCAATGCTGAATAAATCACAATGAACAATTTACAAATTATCCTCCTTGGCATTAACTGTGGTAAAATCGGTGCAAAACGCTATCTCTTTAACATATATACGAAGAACCACTACACTCCAAAGTAATTTGAAACCTCTGTGGAAACAGCAATTGCAATTGATACAACTATTTAACATTACTCTTAACACAGGCCGAAGCGGGAGCGATCTCACCATAATATTCCGGTTGTAGTGGCGGTCTCCGACGGCTTGTGGCGTCTCGGAAAGTACAATCCTACAGTATTCGAACACCAGACTGCTGTCCTTAAACTTCTCTAATTGCGACAACGTTTCCATCAGCAATGAGCTGGCGCGGCTAACGTCCTCTCAGACTGAAAGACCAAAAGGGATGACGACTTGGCTAACGTCCTCTCAGTACGAGAGCCTTGAACGGAAGACCTCTACCGTGAGTCCAGCAAGATTGCTCTTCACCTTTCTTTTCTCACCTCAGCTCTTACCGAGCGAATCACATCAGTAGAAGCTCTCAAAATACCCAGTTTGCCAGTGCCAACCAATGTACGGCCTGGGAATAGAACTCATTTCCACAATTCTTTTTTTTCTACAAAATTTCACAAGTAAACTCCGTCCTCACCGGCTGGGAAGAACCACATCTGTGGCTAATAACACGTTTACTGGAAGTTTTCTCCCAAGAGACCACTCGAGATGTTCCCGGCAAGATTCCCCGTCGTAGCGAACACAGATTCTGGCGTTGAAAGTTTGTTATTCGGAACTCCTGGCCTGCCCCACTTGAGTTACTCGAAGGCGTAAAATTAGTGGGACATAGGCGAGAGCACGCACAGGAAAGCCCGTCCAGCTATGCACTGCTCTGTTTTGGTAAACGCTTGAACACCTGCAGCCGCGCGTCCCTCAAAGTTTGGCGGCCGCTGTGGCTTCTCTAAACGGAGTACAGAAATCCCCCAGTTCGCCATTCATACCGTCAGGCTGTGGCCTTCGTTGGTTAGGCGGGGACGTAGCCGAGCTCTGTCTCGCGTACTGCTTTTCCGCGAAATCTTATAATTACAAAATCGTGGAATTCTCGCGTGCTGATGCGTTTCCACATAGATTTCCTAACCGTAATTTAGAGTATTACTCCAAAAAAACCTAAAGTGTCACGTTAAATGAACTCATGTAAGGTGCAAGGCCGTTGACACCTTACATAACCCTTTCCTTCAACACAATTTTGGAGTACTGGTGATGACCCATTTTGTGTCATCTCCTGTATTACAAAATTAGTATGTCGATCATTTTAATGATTCAAAACCGTTTCGAGAGTGTTATTCACGGACGATTGATTGGCAGCTGCCCTTTCTAAATCATTGTTCCACTTATCCCTGTGATAATGCCTTCGTTTATGGAATTTAGATTTATTGACGTGATCATTAATTTTGTTGTTGATTGTAATTTCTCAGCCAATTATGGACAATTCATTGCCAAAGTAAAAAAGGAAATGTAAAATACAAGGACTCACGTCGCAAAATCAATCCACACAGGTACGCACTTTTGTGCTTTTCATCCGAATGGCAAACCCATGATTTTGACTGCAGATCCATTGAAAACTCAAACATCCGTCCCTATACAATTTGAAATAAATAAAAACATTTTATAACCTAAACGTAAATCAGAGTGTCAGTAATGTCATGGTCGTTCTTTTTACAATTAAGGTGAGGCAAATAGCCATTAGTACAGTCTGTAAACACACTATGTGTCACTGTTGCTGGACATTTATTTGTTTGTGGTGTAAATGTCCTAATGATACAACCCTAGCAATGTCTGCCCAGGTCCAGTGCTTGGCTGGTGTACAATTGTGTAAATCCACATAGAAGCAAAATTGACAAGTTCTCTCAATATTTATGTAATATAGAACGACCACATAAGTACTTTGTGTATTAACCCAACATAAGCATTCAAAAAATGACAATATGGATAAAAAGTACAAGTGAAATAAAATGATAATTAAAATCACACTAAAGACATAAAATATAGATTGTCTCAGATTATCAAATATCAAAGTCTAAAAAAAAGTATAATTCATTTCAGGATTGTGTGACTGTCGGGGTTAATTTTATTTTATTTTTTTATCATATTTACGAGGGACAACTTCACCGCATTGGTGTCCAATCGTTTCTAGCGACACACACACCCTTACTTGTAATGTTTATGTGGCAGGAACGGGAGGGGCGATGAAACTGGTTAGCACGATCAGGAGCCACTGAGAGCCCAGTGAGACCAACAAGATGTCGCCTTATCTTCTTGATGTACCGACAGTGCTGCTGCGTGTAGTCAGCTACTTTCTGGACCCCGGTGATCCTCTGATTTGTCCTCATCTGCAGAGACCTGATGCAGACAGGCAGCAAGTCGGAACTCCTTCTTTGGCTAGTGGTGGGTAGGGAGGATATACCATAAGACGTTAGCTGTTGCCTGGCTCAGGTCCTAAGTGAACGTGCCGTAACACACAAAGAGGTTCTGCGGTAATGTTGCACTGCCAGATACGGCGAGCGATAAATAGAAGTTATCGATGATGCTTCTTTGAACTGGCCTCCCATCCACCGCGTGCATACAGGGACCAGGTGTATCCCAGCTGCACGTCATGGACCTCTGCATGTGAGCTTTCACTGAGTAGCCGGTGTACCACAGCCTCCGTCATTGCAGGAGTTGTTCTGCATTCCATCTGCCACCTGTTCTCTCATCTCCCGATTGCCACCGTCCTCGTTCCCGTGCCATCCAAAGTATGGTGAACCAATTTCCATGTCGCCTCACTTTGCCCCCTCTGAATTCTCTGCTGACACATTTATATAATGACATTACATAAGGAACTTATTGCCGGCCGAAGTGGCCGTGCGGTTAAAGCCGCTGCAGTCTGGAACCGCAAGACCGCTACGGTCGCAGGTTCGAATCCTGCCTCGGGCATGGATGTTTGTGATGTCCTTAGGTTAGTTAGGTTTAACTAGTTCTAAGTTCTAGGGGACTAATGACCTCAGCTGTTGAGTCCCATAGTGCTCAGAGCCATTTTGAAGGAACTTATTTTTCTACAATAAGGGATGACGACAATTTCCATATTCGTCATGTGCAAAATTTTACATACTTTATTATTTTTCACTGTACATAAATTCATTTCGTCAAACATATAAACGGAAAACGTAACATTAGAACAAAATGAAATGAAGTCGCGTCTTAGTATCAATTTTTTTTTTTTATCAGACTTGGGTGGATAGGGAATCTCTGGATTCAGGGGATCGGGATTCCATCACCTTTCTAACTACCACAGAGATGGCCATCTCTACAAGCTACTTAATTTTAAAAATGTTTTATATACCACCCAGTATTAGTCGATGCATTCCGGGGTTTTACACCAGGTCTGATGTCCCTGCAGCAGTCGCTGTGAATCAAGCAGATACAACAAATTTCTTACCTTACCCAATGATCCAGGCTTGTTCGGTATAGTTACGTCTTTCGAATTCTCTTGCTTTTCTCCTGTTAGCCCTTGCCCATATTATGGTCTTTTTATACCTGTTGACAGGAATTTTATTAGTGTAATCCAACCACATAAAGGAAACAAATGCAACCCACTGCTCACACACGCAGTTGTCCAGAAAACTAAATTTCTCGACAAGTATTCTTAAACACCGTTATTAATGTCCGCTGTTTCTGCGACTTCGACACGCTATTCTCACATAAATCTGTGTACTAAGGTACGCTACGTACGCCAATGCGCATTGCTGTCAACCTCAAAACCACTTGTACACTTTGCCATAAGTAAATGCAACGGCGCGTCCTCACAACGGCATGCGGGACAGGCCACCTCAAGTTTTAGCTGTCTCCTTTCACGGGGATATCAATTCTGTGATCTCTTTTTCGCCTTTCAATAGAGAGCCACCTACTGGGGCAGCCTCATCAGAGCGTATATCTACCTCTCATCTAAACAGTGTTTGTCAGGAATACTTGTCGATTACTTACTTCTAAAACACGACACATCATACTTAATTAATTTTAATCTAAATATCTTCTTCTAATTCTAAGTTTACTATTTGCAATTATTTACATGTCGACCGTTCCACGTCCTAGTCAATCATGTTCCTGTTCAGTAATGTGAGATGGCTCCGGTTTTGGTGGTCGAGTTTCTACATCTTCTGTTGCATTGTTTCGAAAACCACCTTGCCAGCCTTGATTCGTTTGATGGCCATTTCCCCACGACCTATTCGACTTCTTACCGGGAGAGTGCCTACCGTCGTTAGTGTAATTATCCCAGGCTTACTGTTACTCTTATCCTGACCAAATCCGTTGTGGTTATGCAACTGTTTGTTTTCCCACTGTGAACCTTTATTTCGTCGACCGTTTTGCCATTCCCGCTGTCGGCGTTTCTCACGGGCTTGCTCCTCATTAATTGCGAACTCGAGTTCCGTCAATATTCCTTTGCATAATTCTGTGTCCCTTCCACACCTTCCGGCAAGTGTTTCCTGGTAGGCAATCGGTAGCTTCATATAACACAGGCGTATAATTTCAGCTGTGCTACACGGATTGTCGAGATACGGGTTCCTCTTTGTCATACTCTCGAAGAATTTTACAGGACTTCGGTAACTTGCGCCTTCCATGTCTCTAAACATCATTAATTCTTGCTTAATGCGTTCCTGTGTTTCTCTTGACCAGACTTTGCCCAAGAAGGCATTCCGGAACGCATCATACGAGTTGCAAGTCCTGCCAAAGTTCCTCATATATTCTGCTGTGGCTCCTTCCATATGTGAGCACTCGAAATCGAGCTTATACATGAGTGGCCAGTGAGGAGGCAGAGAAGTCAAATTGGCCCATAAATCTTTTGGGACGAAGACTATTGCCTTCATCTCTGTAATGTTGAAACTTCCTCACCGAGATGAAGCGTTTAAAATCAAATCTATCTTCGCCATGATAGTTTTGATTTCTTGCAACATTTTGTTGAATCGGTATCTCCGGGTGCAAACTTCCCTGTTCAGAAACTCTGTCTTCCTCTCTGTCAGTGTTGGTACTCGACAAATGTTGCGTCCTACGTACTAGGCGACAGCAATTGTGCCCCGTCGACGTATGCGTGCCCACCGAGTTTTCTACGGGCGTCGGCGCGGCGTTACGGTACGCTCCGCTGCCACCGGCTTCCGCCGTGTTACTCGAGCCGTCCAAATTACCGTACAGAGAAGTCGGTTTACGCGCTGATAGAACTATTTGTTCAGCACTCACTACCTCCCTGTTGCTATCATTGCCAGATATTTCACCAGGATCGCTACCTTGAGTTGGTATTGTGGTTTTCCCGAAAATGCGTATAACTTCATTCTCCATGTTTCGTTTCAATTCGGAGACTTCATCTCTTAGTGCGTCCCTCGGCGCCACGTCCGGTTGTTGCTGTTGCTTATCCTCAATTCGCTTAATGCGACTCTGCAATTTGGATAAGACAGCCTTCCCTACTTTCGCGGTACTCTGTGTAGAGTAGCGAGTTTCCTTCGCAATTTTCTTTGCCCCCTTTGCTATCGGTTTCGCTTCATTGGCTGTTCTTTTAATTATAGCTACCTACTTTTCTAATTTTACACCTAGGTTCTTTACCTCCTCTTTCATTTCACCCATCATTTTTGCGCTCGCCTTCTCAGCGTTCGATAATTCTGAACTGAGATCTGAGTTAGATTTCTCAACGTTCGATAATTTTGTATTAAAATCGGAGTTATATTTTTCGACGTTGGATATTTTTGTACTGAGATCGGCGTGAAGCGCGGTGTTGTCTTTTATTATTTCTGTCTGCATTCCTTTCAAAATTTCTATAATGTTCACTAGACCTGACCCATTTTGAATTTCTGCCGCCTGTGTCCTACAATGAGCACCGTTTCCCGTGTTCCTGTTAGCCTTTTTGCGTCTAGAAACGTAATGTTTCCCGGCACCAGTCGGGTCGCTCCGGACTAAACCGCTCGACTCGGGTCGGAAATAATTCGTTTCAGCGACACTATGGCTCCGTGGGCTGTATCCTCCATAATTCTGGATTACGACATCAGACTCCATGTGCCTCGGTTCCTCAGCGTCGTTGTCGAGCTCGTAGATTATACTACCCACTAGGCTGAACCTATTTTTATCATCACCTTCCGGCATCTGCATTTCACACTCGCCACTTTCGCTTGCAGTACCCCCGCGACTGTCACCAATTTTATCACTATTACAGACGAGAGTCTGCTCTGCTGTGGCTATGGCTTTCGCTCTCGTCAACATGCGTAATTTAATGTGAATCGTACACTCGACAACAACATATATTTTAGCCTCAACAATAAAAAGGAACAAAATACCAATCACAAAACAAAATGCTAAACTGGGTGTGACCAGTGAACAGAAATGCCACCAACTTATACTTGCTAATAGGATTGCCCCACAAATGGTTGTGCACTTACTGTTCAGCATTTGCTGAGTACAAGTAACATTAGCAAGCACAACAAAAAGAACAACGCGCTTGCAGCATAGAAGCAAAAAATACAACAACAAAAAACACACAACTTATGCTACTTATTTTTATCCGTGATTCTACTATCGAAATGATCAGACAAGTTGAATCACAAAGAAAAACAAAACTGAGGTTTCTCCTAACTGCATCTCAGGCAGATCCCAAAATTGCTAATCCTAGGCATGGGTCAGCCATATGAAACACCCCACCCGGTGCTTGTCCAATTTATGGGTGTGTTCGCCCCTGACAAACAACTTACAGAGAAAATGGGAGTGGAACTGTAGGCTAAAATGGATAACGCTAAATTTAAATGTGGCCCTGTCACCCCTAATTAATCTGCGGTGGTAGTGTAGACGATAAATCACACCCATTTTTACTTGCAAACATGAACGAACACGAACACTTAGGGTGTTCAATGACATCAAACACATACACAAAAATAATATAAAGCAAAAGGCTGAATTCAGGATCAACTACTGAAAGGAAAGGCTCTACTGAATCACAATAATTTTATTATAATCTTCAGATCAATGCTGAATAAAACACAATGAACAATTTACAAATTATCCTCCTAACTGACATTGGCAGTAACTGTGTTAAAATCGGTCCAAAACGCGATCTCTTATAACATATATACGAAGAACCACTACACTCCAAAGTACTGTGAAACCTCTGTGGAAACAGCAATTGCAATTGATACAACTATTTAACGTCATTGCTAACACAGGCAGAAGCGGGAGCAATCTCACCGTAATATTCCTGTTGTAGCGGCGGTCTCCGACGGCGACGGCGCGGTCGTGCGATCGGCTTGTGGCGTCTCGGAAAGTACAATCCTACAGTATTCGAACACCAGAGTGCCGTCCATAAACTTCTCTAATTGCGACAACGTTTCCATCAGCAATGAGCTGGCGCGGCTAACGTCCTCTCAGAATGAAAGACCAAAAGGGATGACGACTTGGCTAACGTCCTCTCAGTACGAGGGCCCAGAACGGAAGACCTCTACCGAGAGTCCAACAAGATCGCTCTTCACCTTTCTTTTCTCACCTCAACTTTTAACCAGCGAATCACGTGAGTAGAAGCTCACAAAATACCCAGTTTGCCAGTGCCGACCGATGTACGGCCTGGGAATAGAACTTATTTCCACAATTCTTTTATTTCTACAAAATTTCACAAGTAAACTCTGCCCTCGCCGGCTGGGAAGGACCACAGATGTGGGCAATAACACGTTTACTGGAAGTTTTCTCCCAAGAGACCACTCGAGATTTTCCCAGCAGTATTCCCCATCATAGTGAACATAGATTCTTGCGTTGAAAGTTTGTTATTTGGAACTCCTGGCGTGCCCCACTTGAGTTACTCGAAGGCGTTAAATTAGTGGGACATAGGCGAGAGCACGCACAGGAAAGCCCGTCCAGCTATCCACTGCTCTGTTTTGGTAAACGCTTGAACACCTGCAGCCGCGCGTCCCTCAGAGTTTGGCGGCCGCTGTGGTCTCTCTAAACGGATTACAGAAATCCCCCAGTTCACCATTCATACCGTCAGGCTGTGGCCTTCGTTGTTTAGGCGGGGAGGAAGCCGAGCTCTGTCTCGTGTACTGCCTTTCCGTGAAATCTCATAATTACAAAATCGCGGAATTCTCGCGTGCCGATGCGTTTTCACATAGATTTCCTACACTGTAATTTAGAGTATTTCTCCAACATAACGTAAAGTGTCGCGTTAAATGGACTCATGTAAGGTGCAAGGCCGTTGCCACCTTACAGTGTGTGATGTCTTTAGGTTAGTTAGGTTGAAGTAGTTCTAAGTTCTAGGGAACTGATGACCTCAGAAGTTAAGTCGTATAGTGCTCAGAGCTATTTTTTGAACTTACATGATCAGATCGAAAGGAGTGGAGACTGTCTCTTAAAAAGGCGTTAAGAGAAGTTTTATCTGCTTTTTTAAGTAGATATACTTTGCGTTTCTTTTTGATGGTTGTAGGTGTTACGGTATTCAGCCTAGCAGCAACTGCCTTGTGGTCGCTAATCCCTGTATTCGTCACAATACTCACTATTTGTCCAGGATTATTTGTTGCTAAAATGTCAAGTATGCTTTCGCAATCATTTACGCTTCGAGCGGGCTCATGAACTAATTGTTCAAAATAATTTTCTGAGAAAGCATTCAGTACAATTTCGGACGACGTTTTATGCCTGCCGCCAGCTTTAAACGTATAATTTTTCGAGCATATTGAGGGTAAATTGAAGCCACCAACGACTATAATTGTATGAGCGGGGTACTTATTTGAAATGAGAGTCAATTTTTCTTTGAACTGTTGAGCAACTACATCTTCTGAGTCGGGGGTTCGGTAAAACGATCCCATTAATAGCTTAGTCCAATTGTCAGATATAACCATTACCCGTACTGGAATGAGATTTTCACTCTGCAGCGGAGTGTGCGCTGATATGAAACTTCCTGGCAGATTAAAACTGTGTGCCCGACCGAGACTCGAACTCGGGACCTTTGCCTTTCGCGGGCAAGTGCTCTACCAACTGAGCTACCGAAGCACGACTCACGCCCGGTACTCACAGCTTTACTTCTGCCAGTACCTCGTCTCCTACCTTCCAAACTTTACAGAAGCTCTCCTGCGAACCTTGCAGAAGTAGCACTCCTGAAAGAAAGGATATTGCGGAGACATGGCTTAGCCACAGCCTGGGGGATGTTTCCAGAATGAGATTTTCACTCTGCAGCGGAGTGTGCGCTGATATGAAACTTCCTGGCAGATTAAAACTGTGTGCCCGACCGAGACTCGAACTCGGGACCTTTGCCTTTCGCGGGCAAGTGCTCTACCAACTGAGCTACCGAAGCACGACTCACGCCCGGTACTCACAGCTTTACTTCTGCCAGTACCTCGTCTCCTACCTTCCAAACTTTACAGAAGCTCTCCTGCGAACCTTGCAGAAGTAGCACTCCTGAAAGAAAGGATATTGCGGAGACATGGCTTAGCCACAGCCTGGGGGATGTTTCCAGAATGAGATTTTCACTCTGCAGCGGAGTGTGCGCTGATATGAAACTTCCTGGCAGATTAAAACTGTGTGCCCGACCGAGACTCGAACTCGGGACCTTTGCCTTTCGCGGGCAAGTGCTCTACCAACTGAGCTACCGAAGCACGACTCACGCCCGGTACTCACAGCTTTACTTCTGCCAGTACCTCGTCTCCTACCTTCCAAACTTTACAGAAGCTCTCCTGCGAACCTTGCAGAACTAGCACACCTGAAAGAAAGGATATTGCGGAGACATGGCTTAGCCACAGCCTGGGGGATGTTTCCAGAATGAGATTTTCACTCTGCAGCGGAGTGTGCGCTGATATGAAACTTCCTGGCAGATTAAAACTGTGTGCCCGACCGAGACTCGAACTCGGTCGGGCACACAGTTTTAATCTGCCAGGAAGTTTCATTACCCGTACTATTTGACACGAACTATCTACTTCAGTTTCGCTACAAGGCAAACTACCTCTGACAGCAATAAACACTCCACCACCAACTGTATTTAATCTATCCTTTCTAAATCCTGTTAGGTCGTTTGAAAAAATGTCGGCTGAACTTATTTCCGGCTTTAGCCAGCTCTCTGTACCTACAACCATTTGAGCTTCAGTGCTTTCTATTACGGCTTGGAGCTCTGGTTCTTTCCCAACGCAGCTACGACAAATTACAACTACAATACCAATCGTTTCTACAACTACCTTATTTTATTTTACCTTCCCACTTTTAGACGGATGCCTCTTCCGTGGTTTCCTGAGAACCTCTAACCTAAAAAACCACCCAGTCCTTTCCACACAGCCCCCGCTACCCGTGTAGCGCCCTCCTGTGTGTAGTGGACTCCTGACCTATTAAGTGGAACCCGGAAACCCACCACCAGATATCGCAAGTCAAGGAATCTGCAGCCTACACCGTCAAAGAACCGCCTGAGCCTCTGATTCAGACTCTCCACTCGGCTCCATACCAAAAGACCACAGTCGGTTCTATCGACGATGCTGCAGATGGTGAGCTCTGCCTCGGAAGAAAGACTGGCAGTCTTTACTATTTCCGCAAGCCGCCCGAAACCAGACAGGTTCAAATGGCTCTGAGCACTATGGGACTCAACTGCTGAGGTCTTTAGTCCCCTAGAACTTAGAACTAGTTAAACCTAACTAACCTAAGGACATCACAAACATCCATGCCCGAGGCAGGATTCGAACCTGCGACCGTAGCGGTCTTGCGGTTCCAGACTGCAGCGCCTTTAACCGCACGGCCACTTCGGCCGGCTACCAGACAGGATCTGCTCCGATCCAAAGAGACACACGTCGTTGGTACCGACATCAGCCACCACCTGCAGTTGGCTGCACCCTGTACTCTTCATGGCATGCGGAAGCACCCTTTCCACATCCAGAATGACTCCCTCCGTGATGCACACAGAATGCGCACTGGCTTCCTTCCCCTCCTTGGCAGCCATGTTCTTAAGGGGCCCCATTACGCGCCTAACGTTGGAGCTCCCAACTACCAGCAAATCCACCCTATGAGAATGCCCAGACCTAGCGGGCCGACAAGCTTCCTATGGAACAGGGTGGACGACTGCATCCGGGTTAGAGACATCGTCAGCCACAGATAACGCCCGAAACCTGTTCGTCAAACGAACCTGGGAAACCCTACTATCGACCCCTCAGAAAGTTTTTCGCTGCCTGCCAGACTTTGGAATGATCTCCCCTCGACCACAGGTGAGGTGTCAACCTCAGTGCAGGCGGTACCCTGGGCGGTCACAGCAGCGCACCGATCAGAGGACACGTGGGACGTGCTCGACGTCCCTCGCATCCCCGCGTCCGATCCCCCACAGTGACGCCCTTTGGCAGCAGCCTCAAGATGTGTGACGGAAGCCAACCAAGCCTGGAGCTGTCAGCGAAGGGTCGCCAACTCAGGTCGCATCTGTACACAACAATTACAGTTCCAATCCATTACTGCAGTCGCTCCTGTTTGAAGCTCGTGAAAATATGCAACAAACGAACGGTGTACTCGCCTTATTAGCAGCGGAAATCGAAGTGCTCTCTCAAAATGGTTCAAATGGCTCTGAGCACTATGAGACGTAACATCTGAGGTCATCAGTCCCCTAGAATTTAGAACTATTTAAACCTAACATCACACACATCCATGCCCAAGGTAGGATTTGAACCAGCGACCATAGCGTTCGCGCGGTTCCAGACTGAAGCGCTTAGAACCGCTCTGCCATACCGGCCGGCGTGCTCTCTCACTGACGGTTTAACCGACACTGAGCTATTCTAACCAAACAAACAAAAGCCTGTACGATGCGAGAATGATACCAACGGCGGTACTGTACACAACACTGTTATTGAAAGAAAAGGCTGTACCTAGTAAGCACTTAAACACGCAAGAAATTACAAAAATATACTAGTAAGTACACAGATAACTGAAAATGAGTCTTTCGAGTTTGGAACTCGTAAAAATATATAATAAGCGAACGGTGTACTCTCCTTATTAGTAGGAGGAACTCACGGTGCGCTCTCGTTGACAGTCTAACAGACACATCTGTAAAACACTCACGGAAACAGGAAGCTGGGCTCCCACAAAACGTTGACGTATAACGCCAGCGATTGGCAATGGAATCGAAATTGCTGTTCTGGCGGCTGTAGCACACAATCCTGAGGTGGGTGTATGAGAAATTGCAAGAGGTGAAGGAATAAGCCACAGTAGTGTGTGCAGAATCTTGCTTTGGAATCGGTTTCATCCTTTCCATATCTCACTGCACCAAGTACTGCACGGAATGAATGTGAATCCTGCATTGCATTCTGTCGTTTTGCACTTCAGTAGTTCCGAGGTAATCCAGTATTCCTAAGCAATACGTTGTTTACGGAAGAGGTTTCATTTACAGATCATCGTAATGTGAATCTGCGGAACAGGCACTACTTGTCTGTGCAGAATTCCCACAGGATTCGCCAAGTTGCTCATCAACGACAGTGGAGCGTCTGTGTTTGGTGCGGTGTTATTGCTAACTGTATTGTTTGTCCCTGTTTCTACCGTGGAGCACTGAATGGACAGCGACATGCTTCATTTCTTCAACACACACTAGCGCTCCTCATGGAGGATCTAGCATTGGAAACTCGTCTATCAATGTGGTTCCAACATGATGGATGTCCCGCACACAATGCAACAGATACCAGAGACTTTCTAGATGCAACATTCCCAAATAGGGGGGTGGGACAGGGAGGTGCTGTGCGATGGCCAGCACGGTCCCCCAACTCGACGCCATAAGACTTCATTCTCTGGGGCACTGTGAGAGACAGAGTGTACCAAGCACCCCGAACGACAGTAGAGAATATGCAACATCGTATTACTGCGGCGTGTGTGGCAATAACTGTAGAAACTCTACTATCTGTGCAACAGTCTCTCAACAGTCTGAAAACGTTTATTGATGCAAACGGAGGGCAGTTCGAACATATGTTGACGTGACACAGTTTCATTGGTCAAGATTGGGTGTATGTTTAGCAAATGTTAATAATTAAAAATTACACTAAGTAAGCTATGTTGTGCATCATATGTAATATTCTTTTTACCATACTTAATTGCATAAGCAAGTGTATCATTTGGAATTTTATCATATAAAAGTTGCACAAAGTTTCATAGTAGTTTTCTGTGTAGCTACAACATTCTTTCTGCATGTCACATTGATTACATAAATTGGAAAATTGTTTATAAAACTAAATGGACTGATATCAATATCTGATTTTAGTAAAGTAAATCTTTTAAAATCAAGAAATGCATAATATGCTTTCAGAAAATTATTTGGTGGATTAGTATTCCACAATTCTTGAGGAAAAACTTGATTTCTACCATTTTTAAAATAAATATTCTGTACTTTAACATGAGCAAATAATGACGAATCAAGTAATTGATTATTTTTATGATTTGTTAGAAATGTAGCAAATACAAAGGCTGGCATATCAAATTATGTAGAGTTATAGTAATTTGTAATATCTAGTTCAAAACTGTGTTTACCCAATAAACCAGAAACTTCTTGTGTTTGAAGTTCATAAAAAGAAAAAGGAATTTTGGGGTTGTTTAAGAATAATTTCACTTTGTTTAAGTTCATAATTTTGTTCATATTTAACAACTCGTACATGAATTAACCATAGATTCTATAATAATTTTACCTTGTTTAGGAAGAGTATCCTTCATTTCAACACCAGCATCATTTTTATCAGCCCAATGAAGAATTACGTCTCCACAAGATGAACTATGTGAAAAAATTACAGTTAAATCTCCTTCCCACATAATTTCTTTATAATCTTTAAAAAATCCACCAAGTAATGATAATGGAATAAAGTACTTCATTTCTTTTACAATTGTTTTTCTGTATTAATTATATGTCCTTCTAAACTTATTTTGTCAGTAACAGATAAAGTTAGATGAAGTAAAACAGATGAAGAAATAAAAGGATGTTCAATTCTAGATAAAATATAATTTCCTTTCTTTATCATTATAAAATCAAACAGTTTGCTACATAATTATCAATCAATTTTTAATTGATTTTCCATCATAAGTTGAATAATCTGTGCCATCATTTCCAATAATACTAAAATTCATGTATAATTGTGCATAATTTGGATGAAGCCTATTTTATTTCAATTTCTGTATCTTTGTTAGGAACATTTAAATTATTTTTAGTTTTGTCATTCACAGGGAATGAATAGAATTGATACTTTCAATTTTATTCATGATGCAGTCTAAGATTGCTTTAGCAGTTACTTATTTATTAAGGAAAAATTTATTAAGATATTTCTAAAACAGCTGTTACAGTAGCACCATTAAAGTCAATTAAATTAACATTTTGATCAGTTATGTTAACGTCTACAGGATATTTTGGGTCATAAATTATTGGTCCACCAAATTATGCATTATGTTTAAATGAAGCAATAATATTAGTTTCTTTATGAAAATGATCATTATGTTTTACATACATTCCATCAGCTAGATTAAAATTTGTATTTATTAATTGAAAAGGAATTACTTTAGGAACATCTTTAGCTCCAGCTTTTTAATTAGATAAAATAATTTGACTACTAAAACCATGTAAACTTCCAATACTATCTTCTATATCTGTATATAATTTTATATCACTTCCAATAACGATTCTGTTTAAAATTTCATCTGCTTTAACATGTATATTAGGCTTTTTCGAATGAATAAATTTTTCTAAACTTTTAAAACTATATTGACCTATAGGAATTTCTATCGTTTCTCCATCACAATAAAGTTTATTATTTTTTGTTGTAATATTTGGTGTCAAGAAAGTATCTATCACGTATTGGAACAGTTAATCTTTTTCTAAGTATTGAAGATTTATCACTAAGTTGAAATAATCTACTTATTTACTATTGAAAAAAATTATTAAATAAATGAATGAAACAGATTTGGAACCTAAAGTAAGAATTCCAGAAAATAAGTTAAAAAAACAAACCTGGTAAACTTTTACCAAATTCTATTAGATGTGCGATAATTGGACCAAGTGGTTGTGGGAAAACAACATTGATGATTGATGATTATATTTTATCTCCAGGATGGTTAAATTGGAATGAAATTAATCATTTATATCTTTATTCAAAATACTTAGATCATCCAAAGTATCATGAATTTATAAAAGAATGAAAACAATTGAAGATAAGATTAATGAAAATATTGTTAGTTTTATTGAAAATAACAAAGAAATTATTCCTTTAGAAGATGTGAAGGTAATTCAGTTGTGGTATTCGATGATTTCATTTTAGAAAATCAAGATATTGTAAGAGAATATTTTACTAGCGGCAGACACAAACGTATAGATTGTTTTTATTTAGCTTAAACTTATTCAAAAATACCAAAGCAGTTAGTTAGAGACAATTTAAATTTTTTAAATATCTTTAGACAAGATGATACAGATTTAATTCATATTTATTATGAATCTGTTGGTGGATATTTAAAGTTTGATAATTTTAAAGAAATATGTAGTAAATGTTGGAAAGATGAGTTTGGATTTTTCACAATAGATGTGTCTAGAAAACCAAATGAAGGTATGTTTAGAAATAAAACACAACATTTCATAAATCTTTAAATATTTTTATCCATAATAAATGGACACTTTAAAAAATGAGATTACATATCTATTAGACAATGAAGATGGAGTTTTACCTGACCATATAAATGAATTAAAAGAAGCTCTTGATTACTTAAAAAAATATGAAAAATCATAAAAAATTGAATCAATTTATGGTCAACATTATACAAATTGTTCATGGTCTAACGATAATGCTGCATGTGGACCAGGCACTTGTGGTTGTTATTATTTGACTAATGTATAAGTAAAATGCAAATGAACATAAACATTAAACATAAATGTTAAATATAAACATAAATGTAGACATAAACGTTAAACATAAATGTAAACATAAACATAAACGTTAAACATAAACATAATTAATGTTTTTTCTTCCTTAATAAATGTTTCCAAAGCACAATGAAAAAGTTGTAAAACAAGCTAAACAAAATAAAAAGAAAGCTGAAGAATTAAATGAACAATTTAAACTTTGGAAAAAGCAACCAAGAACAGAAAATAAGAAACATAAAAAGGAAGATCAACCTGTTATTGATGCTATTGAAAAAGTAAAACAAGGTATTGAAGGATTAGGAGATAGAGAAGTTGAAAAAACAATGACTTCCATATCATCATCACATAGAAGATTTTGGATATTTAACACAAATTAAACCTTTAAAAGATTGGTCTGATGATATTCCTGGAAAATATGATTATACATTATGAGAATCAGAAATTCAAGATGAATTAAATAAATATCAAGAAGAAAAAGAATCAAATAAAAAGATAAATGAAAGTAAAAAGACAAATGAAACTAAAAAAATAAATGGTAATGAAAGAATGATAAAGTACATTAATCATAGTGAAGATAAAGTTTAAAACCTGTTGGCATGTTTAAATATGTTGGTATTTTACCTGTTGAATTCAGTGGAGATAAATCAAAAATTGGTGACAAAACATATGAAGGTACAGATGGATAATGAGACTTCAAACTGAAAAACAAATAACTGTAGTTGAGATGAATGAAAAAATCGATAATGTAGATTTATCAAATTATTCAGATGTATTACATAATTCAGGTGCATCGTATTCTGGTAATAATCCAAAGAAAATAAGTTCAAGTAAAGGTAACAAATTTAAATACATAATAAAAGAAATTGTTAATGATTATTTTCCAAACTTAAGAAGAAATTAAACCTTAGATTATTCAGATTTTAATTCTCCAGAACGAATAGAGAAAGGTTTAATTAAAAAATATACAGATAAATCAATTGAATATGTTGGATGAATGATGTTAGACAATAATTGATATATTAGCAGTTATTCATGGTGAAGAACTAGCTGGAAACAAGAATTATCATGATGAAAAAGTTAGTATTGAACAAATGTTAAAAAATAAATTTAGTGATTTTATAATCGATAGTCAAATGGGATTCCATATTTAATTAGATTTCTAAATAATCTTCCACATACAATTTGGAAAAGTGATAAATATGGAAAAGGATTAGTAAATACTTTAATTAACAAATTGCCATTCGAAATGCATCTTCCTGGTTACAGTTACTGTGGCCCAGGTACATAATTAGAGGAAAGAATAACTAAAGGTGATAAAGGTATAAATGAAGCTTGTAAAAAACATGATATTGCTTATAGAGATAACAAAGAACTAGACAAAAGGCATATAGCTGATAAAGAACTTCAATTAGCTGCAAAAGATAGAATGTATGCAAGTGATGCTTCATTTGGTGAAAAAGCAACAGCAGTTAGAGGAATAATGTATGGATAACGAAAATTACGTATGGGAATAAATGTTGATGAAAATGGATGGTATTATAAATTTTTAAAGTATAAAAGAAATCTTTATTAAATTTTTTAACTATATAAATGAATAACTTTACAATTGATTATACTTTGCTACCTAGTCAATTAAATTAAATTTAAATAATGAACAATTAAATGCAATTGAACCATTTTTAGCAAATGTTCAAAAAAGGAAAAAGAAAAGAAAGTTGGTGGAAATTTGCACATTAGGAATTCCTGTTGTTTAAAAAATTATTGTATGTCTAACAAAAAAGAAAGATGGTAAAGGATTAACACAACATGAAAGTGGATTTTTACCATTATTATTAGCTGCATTACTATATTTAGCAACAATTGGTTCTTTAGCTGGTGGATTTGCAGCAACTGCAAATGCAGTTATAAACAAGAAGAAAGCTGATAAAGGATTAGAAGATCAAAAACGACATAACTTAGAAATGGAAAAGAAAACTGGAACAGGAAAAATTAATTAAAAATATCCTAATGTATTAAGTAATTATGATTAGAAGAACTTACAAAACAATTAAAAATTATACACTTTCGTGGTGTATATATGATTGATGAGTTAGTAAATAAACAATTTAAAACTGAATGTGGTGTAGTAAATTTAGATACACCTGATAATCCTGGTACACATTGTATTTGTTATTATAAAAGTAAAAATAAAATAAATTGTTTTTGATTCATTTGGTGCTAATATACCAAAACAATTAGTTAACTATTTAGGAAAAAATGAACTATATTACAATACAGAAAGAATACAAAATTTTTATGATGTAATATGTGGTCATTTATGTTTATTCATTTTAAAATTGTTATGTGAAAATTATAATTTTAATGATATTTCATATTTAATAAATGGACATTTTTGGAAATAAGATCAAAACTGATGAGGAATCATCGTATGATATAGGCTCATTGGAATCAAAAATTAAAAATGATTTAGAACCAAAATAGATATTACGGTATATTGATAATTTTTACTTATGGACCGTCTGACAGCAACTGAATAAAACACAATTTTAGTGCCATACGCGTTTCGCCTTTATTTTCTGCAAGGCATCATCAGTGACAGATTGCGTAGACAGTTTATTACACATTACGCTCCTGTTGCATGTTTGGTGTTGTTCTTCTTCCTATGATTAATGAATTAAAACAAGCGTTCAGTGCATAGTGCTGTGGAATGTGGAAAAAACAGCAAATTGGCGCTCATAGGAAGAAGAACGACACCAAACATGCAACAGGAGCGTAATATGTAAGAAACTGTCTACGCAAACTGCCACTGATGATGCCTTGCAGAAAATAAAGGCGAAACACGTATGGCACTGAAATTGTGTTTTATTCAGTTGCTGTCAGATGGTCCATAAGTAAAAATTATCAATATACCGTAATATTACACGCAACTGAGGAAGACATGACTACAAAAGTTGAAGATGCCCCAATAGCTAATTTAATAAAACAATTCCAGAAAGAACTACGAGGCATTTTTAAAATAAGTAAAATTTTTGTTGATTTTAAAGAAAGAAGATTAGTAGATCTAAAAGATCCAGTAAATGGTTGTCGGGTGTTCTGCTGGATATCAGCGTCGTACTTACACGAAATTTCGGTCACGTAGCTCATAACCTTCACCAGATGCGACCTGAGACTGCTCCCCGAGTGGACCTGGTCCAGTATTTATGCCGAAGGCCTTCCCCCTCCACCACCGGCTGCAGGTGCTTCCACTGTGGTCCGCGCCCATTCCCTACGACGTGCTGGAACGTTGCTGCTCCGTTTTCCGTCCGCTGCGGTTCTAGGTGTTCCCTCTGCGGTCCGCGCCCACCAAACCCGCTCTTGGGGGTTTCATCTACGGTCTGGGGTACCAATCGTTCTCCCTGCGGTCCACGCCCGCTCACCACGACCAGTTGGAGCGTTGCCGCTCCGTTTTTCGTCCGCTGCGGCTCTGGATGTTCCCTCTGCGGTCCGCGCGCACCAGTCCCACTTCTGGGTGTTCCATCTTCGGTCTGGTGCGCCTGGCAGTCCGTCAGGGGCTCGTTTTCCATCTCCAAGTCTCTGATTCTTCTGTTTGTGTAGTGTTGCAGCAGGCCTCGTTGCTCCTTTAACAATTCCAGAGCAGGATCAATGGCTCTGCTTAGCTGGTACCCTGTGTCACGGTTCATAAGATCGTCAGCCATTTTAATTTCTATCGATTCTATTATAACACTGTCCCAAAATCTGGGTGTTTGTGCTAGAATCTTGGTATCCTCATACTTCATGGCATGATCTAGTCCTAGACAGTGTTCATCAATGGCTGACTTAGTCACTCGTCTTAATCTAGTGTGCCTCTGATGTTCTTTGCACCTGATCTCCTCAGTTCTTGTCGTCTGGCCAATGTAGGACATGCCACATTGACAAGGTATATTGTAAATCCCTGGTTTTCGTAACCCCAGGTCGTCTTTGACACTCCCCAGCAGTCCCCCGATCTTGTTGGATGGACAGAAAACACACTTGATATTGTGTTTACAGAGGATCCTACTGATTCTGGCAGAAATAGAGCCAGCATAGGGCAGATATGCCACCTTCTTTGTTTCATCTTGGTCTTCTTCAGGAACCTGTGGTACAGCGGCTGGTTGCAGAGCCCTCTAAATTTGCCTTTCCGTGTATCCATTTTTGGAGAAAACTGTTTTGAGACGTTCTATCTGTATAGGTAGATTCTCTTGGTCTGACAGGGGACGTGCTCTGTGGACCAATGTCTTCAGAACCCCATTCTTCTGTGCAGGGTGGTGACAGCTGCTGGCCTGCAGATATAAATCAGTGTGTGTTGGTTTTCGGTACACACTGTGGCCAATTGATCCATCTGCTTTCCTCTGGACTAGTACATCCAGAAATGGCAGCTGGCAATTCTTCTCCAGTTCCATGGTGAACTTGATATTAGGGTGGCATGAGTTAAGATGTTCAAGAAACTTATTGAGCCTGTCCATCCCATGTGGCGAGATCACGAGGGTGTCATCCACATTCCTAAAGAAGCATGTGGGTTTAAATGCCCTCTCCTCAAAACTCTCCATAAACATATTGGCAACCACAGGGGACAGTGGGCTGCCCATAGCTACAGCTTCAGTTTGCTCGTAATATTGGTTTCTGTACAGGATGTACGTGGATGTCAGTATATGACTGCACAGGTCCAACAGAGCACCGTGAAATTTCTCTGCAATCAGTTCTAGTGAGTCCTTCAGTGGGACCCTGGTGAACAGCGATACCACATCAAAACTAACCATGATGTCCGAATCAGTGATGTGCAGTTGCTTGAGGAATTGCAGGAAATCTTTTGAGTTGCGGATGTGGTGAATACATTTGCCTACATATGGACACAGGAGACCTTTCAAGTACTTGGCTGTTGTGTACGTAGGTGCCCCAGTAATACTGACAATTGGATGTAGGGGCACGCCCTCCTTGTGTATTTTAGGCAGACCATACAGTCTAGGTGGCACTGGCGCTTTTTCCTGTAGTTGTCTGATGATCCTATCGGGCATCCCTGTTTCCTTCAAGAGAGCACTAGTCTTCTTGGCCACCTTGTCCGTGGGGTCACACTCCAGAATTCTGTATGCAGGGTCCTCCAGAAGTTGGCATACTTTCTCATCATAATCCACCCACTGCAAGATGACAGTGGTGTTCCCTTTGTCTGCTGGCAGTAACACAATGCTGTTGTCTTCCCGAAGTTTCTTGAGTGCAAACCTCTCCTCGGTTGATATGTTTGATTTTGGCGGCCTGGCCTTGGTGAGGGCCCTGCAGCATTTCACTTTACAAAAGTGTACAAAAGATGGTTATAGAACTATATGTAGGCCATGTTTAAATAAATACCATGTAGAAAATTACACTAAAAATCGAATTCCTTGTGTATGTAGAAAAAGTGTTGCTAAATATTATTTTAAGGAACATGTAAGATGAAATCCAAGTGAAGAATATACGAAAATAGAAAATGAATCTACAAGGAATAATGAAGTAGTTATAACTGAAGAAAAAAAGAAATGTAAAATATGTCAAGAAATTAAAGATTTAAATTGTTTTTATATAAATCCATCACATATAGATAAACATAATAATAAATGTAAGAAATGTACCTTAGAATATATTAAGAATAAGAAAGCTTTAACTTTAAATAATAATCCTTTATGATTAATTAATTATCCATATATTAAATAATTACCAGTTTTATTTAATAGAAATAATATTTACAAAGCTAATGCAATTTTTTGTAATAAATAGAAGAGCAATCTGATTGTTAAACTAATTGTTAAAAAAGTAATTGATTGTTAAACTAAATAATAAACAAATTATTTAATTACTAATTGATTGTTAAACTAAATAATTAACTAATTCTCTTTTTGATTAATTATTCATTAAAAAATACTTGGCCATCTATTAAATAATTATTATTTTATTAATAAAAATAATTTTTACAAGCCTAATAAATTTCTTTGTAATAAATAGAAGAGCAAAATTGAAAGTAACGTTGCTGCTCAACTAGAACACCTTGCTAATCAACTACAACAATTGCCTGTTGTAAGACTTTATGTATTTTGTAGAATAAATAATTTACGAGGATATTCAAGTTTACATGAAGCTGATTTAATTAGATTTATTATTAGTAATCATTCAATTATTATTAGTAATTGTCCTAATATTGTTAGAAGTAATACACCTGTAGTAAGTGAAAATAATACAAATATTGTTAAAAATAATTTCTAAAATAAGTAAAAATAATAAAAATTATTTAGCTGAAGTAACTAGGAAATATAAAAACATCATTAATATTTATGTACCTGACCACAGTTCTAAGACTTTGACAGCTGTCAAGGAAGAAGTAAGTGATAAAGAAGTAAATATTGTTAAAAATAATAAAGCTGAACCTAGTGAAAATCTTTGGAAAAAGTTACCATTTTATGATATTAATGATGTTTTTCTAACTAAAAAAGGTAAACCATTAAAAGGAATGTTTCCATTTTCTACAAATGTTTTTGTAAAATCCAAAGATAGAAAAATAATTAATGATTACTTAGTTGAAAATGCATTTGGAAACAGATTACAAACTATAAATTTAGAAAATAATAGGGATATACTTGATCCTAATCATTTCTCAAATCCAGTAAAAACTAAAATTTTTCAGACTGTTAGAGACTATTTGAAAGTACATCATGGTGTAAAGATAAATCTTAATTTATATTGTGAATATAAACTCCAAACAGATGAAACAAATGAAAAAGTTCAAGAATTTGGACAA
Organism: Schistocerca serialis cubense; assembly: GCF_023864345.2. Taxonomy (NCBI): domain Eukaryota; kingdom Metazoa; phylum Arthropoda; class Insecta; order Orthoptera; family Acrididae; genus Schistocerca; species Schistocerca serialis. The sequence goes on from NC_064640.1 coordinate 4,682,732, forward strand.
CAGACACCAAACTATACTATTTTAACAGAAAAAGATTTTAATAAATAATTCAAATACGGTAAAAGACATATTTTACAAAAAATATCTAATTATCAAGCTCAGGGATCTGGATGATCATTAAATAAAATTATTGGTTTACAATTAGCAATTAATAAATATGTTCCACTAAGAGGATCTAAAAGCAGCTTTGTTTCCTGTAGATGAACATCCAGGAATAATAACAAAATATAAAAAAGTTGGTCTTGATCTTGATAAAAAACTTGAAAATATTGAATTTCCTTTACTAGTTGGTCATACTCCAAAAACAGAAAATATAATTCATTTAACTATTAATGTTTATTCATTTCATGATGAAGATGAAAATTATCAAGTGTATCCATTAAAAATAACAAATTCAATAAAAGAAAACATGTAAATCTATTTTATTTTAAGAAAGATAATAATTCACATTATTGTTATATAAAAATTTATCAATACTTGTATCAAGTCAAATGACTAAACATACTGAAGTGAAATCTATTTGTAATTTATATTTACTACATTTTAAATAAAGAAGAGTTAGATGAACACACAAAATATTGTTTAACTAATAAACCACTAAAAGTTGAAATGCCAGGAGAAGGAGAATGTACATATTTTAAAAATTATGAACTTACACAAAAATTTCCATTTGTTATTTATGCTGATTTTGAAAGTTCAGTTTTAAAAATGGTTAATTATGAACCAAATCCTGAAAGACCATATACAATGAAATATCAAAAACATGAACCAAGTGGATTCTGTTATTATATAAAATATATATATGGAAATTATAAAGATCCTGTTGTTAATAAAGGACCAAATTGTCATAAAAAATTTATAGAATGTATAAAACAAGAAGTTGAGGAAACTGGAAGAATATATTCTGATATTGAAGAAATGAAACCATTTCATCTTGATGAATACAAAATGTATCAAAAATCTACAATTTGTACACTATGTAAATGTCCTTATACAAAAAAGAATAAAAAAGTACATCATCATGATCATTTAACTGTAAAATATATATTATTCCATTATGTAATACAGGTAATTTAAAACAATGACAACCATATTTTGTACCTATTTATTTACATAATTTATCTGGTTATGATTCACATCTTTTTGAAAGGAACTTGTTTATGATAATAAAGAAATAGAATTAATACCGAATAATGAAAATAAATATATTACTATTAGTAAACACGCAAAAACTTTAAAAATGAGATTTGTTGATACATTTGGATTTATGGCTTCTTAATACGATAAACTTTCATCAAACCTAAAGAAGACCAGTTAAAAAATATTAAAAAGTATGTTTCTCTCTCTATTTCACTTAGTAATTAGAAAAGGTTTTTATCCATATGATTACAAGGATTCATGGAAAAAAAATTGAAGAAACACAATTACCAACAAAAGATAAATTTTATAGCGAATTAAATGATTGTGACATAAGTGATGAAGATTATGAACATGCAAAATTAGTTTGGAAAAAATTGAATACTAAAAATCTTGGTGAATATCATGATTTACATCTTAAAACTGATGTATTATTGTTAAGTGATGTTTTTGAAAATTTTAGAAAAACATGTATATATATGTGGTGTCACCACCAGACACCACACTTGCTAGGTGGTAGCTCTTAAATCGGCCGCGGTCCGGTAGTATATGTCGGACCTGCGTGTCGCCACTGTCAGTGATTGCAGACCGAGCGCCGCCACACGGCAGGTCTAGAGAGACTTCCTAGCACTCGCCCCAGTTGTACAGCCGACTTTGCTAGCGATGGTTCACTCACAAATTACTCTCTCATTTGTCGAGAGGATAGTTAGCATAGCCTTCAGCTACGTCATTTGCTACGACCTAGCAAAGCGCCATTATCATTTGCTGTTTATCTTGTGATGCATGTACCGTCAGACCGATGTTTACCAATTATGGATTAAAGTTAAGTATTCCAGAAGCTACGTACTTTTTTTACTAGACTCAACTCCTTTAACTGTTCCAGACCTCATGCCAGCCTGTGTGAGCTTAAACGTGTGCCTTTTGGCTACCTCATAGTAGCTTGGCTGTCTTGCCAAGTCACAACAATATACATATAATTTAGATCCATCTTGGTATTTTACAGCACCAGGTTTATCTTGGGATGCAATGTTAAAAATTACTAATCGAAAACTTGAATTATTATATTACTATGGTATGCTTCTAATGGTTGAAAAAGGAAAGAAAGATGGAATTTCACAATGTTGTGAAAGATATGTAAAAGCAAATAATAAATATTTAAAAGATTATAATAATAAAGAAATATCAAATTATATAATGTATCTAGATGCAAATAACTCATATGGTTATGCTATGAACCAACAGTTACCATATGGTGCATTTAAATGAAATGAACCAAATAATTTTAATTCTACAAGAATGAGTGAAATGTCAAACAATAGTCAAGATGGATATATATATTTGAAGTAGGTCTAAAATATCCAAAAGAATTACATGATATACCACTAGCTTCTGAATCAAAACATGTTTGAGGTACAAATGAAAGTAAACTACTTTAGATAGAAACAAAATTATGTAGTACATTATAGAAATCTTAAACAATATTTATCTTTAGGAATGAAACTTACAAATATACATAAAATTATATAATTTAAACAATCTAATTGGTTAAAGAAGTATATAGATCTAAGCACACAGTTAAGAACAAAAGCCACAAATGATTTTGAAAAAATTTCTATAAATTAATGAATAATTCTGTATTTGGTAAAACAAAGGAAAGTATAAGAAATAGACGAGATGTTAAATTAGTTTCAGATAGTATGTGATAAACTTGTAGCTAAGCCAAACTTTAAACATAGAACTATATGTACTGAAAATCTAGCTGCTATTCATATGAATAAATAAAATAATATTTAATAAACCTATTTGTGTCGGATTAAGTATCCTTGATTTATCTCAAGAATTAATGTACGATTTTCACTACAGAGTTATGAAACCTGAATATGTAGAAAATATTGAATTATGTTATCAAGGTACATATAGTTATATTTACAGTATTAAAACCCAAGATTTCTATGAAGATATGAAATCAATGATTGATTATTTGATACAAGTGTTTACCCAACAGATTATATATATATATTATTTCACTAGTAAACAAGAAAGTTGTTGGTAAAATAAAAGATGAATGTAATGGAAAATAATGGAAGAATTTATCTAAAGGAATTAAAAAATGTATTGTTAAAAACAGAATAAGTTTAGAGGATTTTAAAGATTGTTTGTTTAACAATATAGAACAATATAGAAAACTTAAATTAATTAAAAGTGAAAAACATGAAATACATACACTTAAAGTGAACAAAAAAGCACTAAGCCCTCATGATAATGAAAGATATGTTTTAGAAATAAGGATAGATACATTACCATATGGTCATTACTCATTATTGAAAATCTAATAAAAAATTATTATATATAAATCTGATAAAATTTATTCTATTTAAAAGGAGACAACTTTAATCAAGAAGCTAAATAATTACAGTATTTCTAAAGAAATTAGAAAAGTAAATGAGAAGAGATAAATGTATTATATAATATTACAGGCTGTGAATATTTAAATACTAGATTTGGAGAACAACATCGTCTATAACTTAATAATTATTTATTTTACCAAATATATTTTCTAAATTAATTGAGAATTTTGTTTTTTATGTAATTAAAAGAGGACAAATGAAATTAAAATATAAAGGAATGAAGAAACGTAAAAATAGAAATAATGAATTTCCTGACATAGAGTTCACAATGTGAAAAATTTACTTTTGTTAACTAATACATTTACTTTGTTCACAATGTAAAATTATTTTTCTCATTAATTTTATTTTATTTAAATGAACAATACTAAGCCACAGTTAAGACAGTGTAGTGAATGTATGATTAAAAAAAGTATTGAAGAATTTCGTAAAGATAAATATCGAATAGGTGGATATAAATATGTATGTAGAGAATGTTGCAAAGGACACACTAAATTAAAGTTACTTGTAAATGTGGTAAAACTGTAAGTAAGTGTTATCTCAAAAAACATTTACAAACAACAACTCATAATAATCTTATGGCTGCTAAAGCAGAAAATAAATAATTTTATATATTTATTCTTTAATATAATTTTAAAAAAACATGTTTTTCACAAAAGTAAAAAATAGGACATTTTTGGAGCTAAGAAACAGTTATATAAAATATATTTTTTTAAATTTGTTTCGAAAGTAATTTTAAAAAACACGTTTTTCACAGAAGTCAGAAACAGAACATTTTTTGGGTTGAAGAAGAAGTTATATAAAATACTTTTTTAAAAATCGTTCTTTAAAATATTAGTTAAGTCTCTACTTTATTTAATTACATTATATTCACCTATGGGAAATGGCAGAGTTAGGTGAGACTCCATATATATATATATATATATATATATATATATATATATATATATATATATGTATGTGTATATGTTCGCCTGACAGTATGAGGGCCATACATTATTAAGGTATGATCCTTCATCAAATGCAAATTACAGAGAAAATCCAATGATGTTCTGCACAGATGTGTTTTGGAGTGTCTCTAGTATGTCTGTCGATTGTGTCTCATCACTGTTTTCAATTCTCGGCGCACAGTGACCACATGAAGATGTGTCCCACCACATATTGGCGCCAGCTGAGAGATTTTGCTGATTTCAAGCAACCCAACATAACGTATCTGTCATGCATTTTCTTCATAATGGCAAATCTCAGCCGTACACTGCAGAGGCAATGAAGACGCTCCTGCAGCGTTTTCGAGTCGGACGTGCTCGATCACCCACCATACAGCCCGGAATCTTTGCTCACATGAACCGCTGGTAATGAAGACAGCATTTTGGCCGTGACAATGAACTGCTGACAAGCGTAGACAACTGGCGGAAATCACAGGCGGATGCCCTCTATGACAAGGATTTTGGACAGTTGGTGTAACGCTATGATGAAAGTCTAAGTTGGAGCAGAGACAATGTGGAGAACTAATTGGAAGGTTTAGCAAACTGTTGCGAATAAAACATTTTTGGTTTATGCTATTGTTACCACTACACGACCGACTGGACCTTAGTTAATGGCTAGCCCTCGTTTCATTTTAAAAAGGGGTAGATATAATCCTTAAAGTACAAAAAAATATTGTAAATATTCTTGACAACAACTGCTCCAAAAAAAGGTGCTATTTCACTGTTGTTTATGTGTTCAAAAATCATTTTTAAAGTGCAAAGGAGATTGCTGAAAATTATTGTTCACAGGCAATTTTATTGTTAATAAAACTATAAGTTATTTTGTTATATCATTATTATTACTTACGTAACAACTCAGCCCATTCGCTACAGAATACAAATGAGTTGCAATTGCTTAGCTGGAGGACTTGGAATTAATTTGTTACTGCAAATTGGACGTCCTGAAATGTGATGAGCTACATATACTATCAGGCAGCTAATTATTTACAACACACAGCTAGATCTGAATTGCACACACCTTTTTCTGCAATTATGGATGCATTTACGCTTCACCCTGGTATACCTACATTTTGGCGTATCCTATAGCCTGTCCTGCAAATTTTGCGAGCATTTTACCAGCTTCCGGATTTGTTGCCAAATTAATTATGGTCCTTTCACAACAGAGCACTGATCTAGACTGGAGAGAAAACTGCCTGAGAGCAGCAGAGACACACGGCTATTGGCTGAGTATAACAGTACGTGATCACATGAGTGATATGTAATTCAGATAATGCGAGTACTTTTGAGCACACTCCAGATGGGGCTACATTCTCATTAGCTTCTTGCCCAAGAGTAGTTGCCCCCTTGCCCCTCCCCCCCTACCCCACCCTCAAGCGATTGGCCGAAAGCATGATGATTTCAGAGACGAACAAAGTGGTGGAGAGGAGGGGAAGTAAGTGACAGAATATAAGAAGGAAAAGATGGCTCAGCACTGGAAGCGCAGTTCCTGGAATGTCAACACAGGAATGTGCTGACATGAACAATTTTTTTAGTGGGAAAGTACAGAGATCCGAAATATTTGAGCCAGAACCCGCCGTTTTCTGCTTCTCACCGTAATGAGTTCTGTTACTACAGCATATTTAACGAGTCAAATGATAGGACTGTAAGATCTTTGGAGAAGTTTGGTCATGTCAGATAAATGAGTGTTTAAATAGCTCGTCCACAACAGGGACACTACTCTTCTCTTTTTACTGCGTCCTTTGTCTAGAGTCCACCTCCGTAGATGAGTCGTCAACACGGCAGATTGTCATGTAGGAGGCATGGGTTCTATTGCTGGTAATGGAAGGGATTTTTCCTTGGTGGGAGGACTGGACCGGGGTACTCCCAGCCTCTGGCAATCTGATTTAGAGGTAGCGGCTCCAAGACCGAAACGTCGACAACCGCTGGGAGTGCGGTGTGCTGGCCCAATGTCTCTCCATTACTCATCCTATAATGAATGCTGAGGATGACAGGGAGTCGGTCGACTATCGTATGCTCTTCAGGGCCTCATCGCCTGGTTTTCTATACGTTCTTTAGTTCCTTTGGCTAAGTTTAAACACTGCGGGAGGTTAACCTTATAAAACTCTTCCCCCAGTACCTGATAGGTTAAGAAGACTGTACTGACAGGAGGATTGGGAGAGAGTAGAGTTAATGCGTCATCTCTTTCATATTTTCAGCGACGCAATATTAGTCTTACATGTGCCCATGGCTTACCAGAGATCTGTGATCGGGCGAGTAAGTCACACGTTCCTGTTTCTACGTGGATATTTTCACCATTAACAAGTCAAAATAATAATGGAATCGTGGACTCTCCCATAGGTAGCTAATGAAATGTTAATGATTTCTTTTTCTGATCTGTAAAGACGATGGTTCTTTCGTTCTAATTATTGGGATTGTCATCTTCCCTTTTCAGTATACGACACTTGTCTATGGATAGAATTAAGTATCCTAAAAAATCCAGTTGTACACGCATCACTTATTCTGCTACCTGAGTAGTTGATGCCTGTAAATAGCACACGTCAAGCATGTTACGGGCGCTTTACTTTTCCAGCACATTGTAGTGGTCAAGAAATTCGCATTTAAGATCGCTGCAGAATCGTCTGAGCCCTTTGTTTAATCCGATAAACTGAGGATCGTTATCACTTTTGAGTACTGTTCTGCAAATTGGGAGCTGAACCTCCACCGCGAGATTGAGACTAGATAGTAGTGGTCAAGAAATTCGCATTCAAGATCGTTGTAGAATCGTCTGAGCCCTTTGTTTAATCCGATAAACAGAGGATCGTTATCACTTTTGAGTACTTTTCTGCAAATTGGGAGCTGAACTTCCACCGCGAGATTGAGACTAGCTGTCTTCACGAAGACAGCTGCCTGTAGGGACCGAGAATAGCCTCTGAACCGAGGTGGCATACACTTTGCTCTCGGCTACATCTTCTATGCTTTCCAGCGACTGCTTGAACCTCCCTCTCATCTCGGACGAGAAGCCCCACTAAACCTAACGAATGAATACTGGCCTTCATTCCTGACCTTCCAGCTATTTCACCCGTCTAACGGTTGAGCTCTTAGTGACCAGCACACCAATATTTGTAACTTGTAGCAAAACCTATAAGCATCGGCGTCAATCCGAAAAGATAGTGTCTCTTCTTGGCTCCGACTTCCCTTCAGCAGCAACGACCTGGAACGTAGGCTGTTGCACGTCTGGTACCTCTGGTGTCGTCTGGAATGAACACTTAGTAACTGTCGTTGTCCCATTGTTTTAGCCAAGTTGCACCATAAATTTCATTTTTCCCCATTTGGATTCAATACCATTTCAACAGTTACTTGCTCTACACATATAACCTTTAGCATTTTTCTTAAGCACGCCGTTTTAAAGCTACTATTCTCTTCTTCTCCGAACTGCTTGTAGCCCACGTTTTACTTCCGTACACTTTTACACACAACAAATAATTGAGGACGCAGGGTGCAAAAGATAGTCTTAGATGAAGAGATGGGCAAAAAAGAGGAAATCTAGATGATCCGCATCAAGTGAGTCAGAAGACTGATGACACAGAAACCAAGGCTACACTCCTGAAGAGAATTCCCAACACTTAAATTTGTATTAGTTGTTAACGAATTGCTCTGTTTAGAAACGCTTTTCTTCCTACTACCAGTCCGAATTTTATATCATTTGTAGCAAAATTCATCTACTACTTTCTATGTTTCATTTCCTAATGATTCCCACAGTATCACGCGATTTAATTTGACTGTTCAGTGACGATTATCTTAGACACTAACCATTCCGTTCAACTGCTCTTCCAGATCCTCTGACGAATGTGAGAGAATTACAATGTCTTCGACAAAAATCAGTGTTTTTATTTATTATCCCTCAAATTTAATTCCATTTCCAGTTTCTCCTTAGTTTCCATTACTGCTTGTTCACCTTAATACTTAAATGGTACAAGAAACAGAGCCCTCAGCGACATCTTCACAGTGATTCGCAGAATATTAGTTGAATGTACATCGTCATGTTGGTTTACAGAAATATGTTTCGGCCACTGTTGGAAATATCCTTTATCAGTGTGGTGTATTTGCTACTGGACCAGTGCCCATCATGTTACTGAATAGCTGAAATCGCCTCGCTTCCAAGAATTCGTCAGAGAGTATGAAACAGTACACAGTGATGAGATCGGGTTTCCTATTCGCACACGCTTAAACGAACACAGAAGGCAAATACGGTTCAGATACAACATCAGGTCAGTAGTGGCCTAACATTACACACAGTGTCTGAATTACGCAGTTTTGGAAAGCCTCTGTATTAAGTCGGCAACCACTAACCTTCATTAGAAAAAGTAAGAGGCGACTGAAACTGTCAAGTAGCCTGCCAACATGAACCGGCTCACATTTTCGCTTCCAGCATCAGCCGGCCTACACGTCGACTGCGCTAGCGCGGCTACCAGCAATCGCAGTGGTCGAAAGCATCACAGCAGACAAATACCATGTTACTGTTCTACTTTGATCTTCGTTTGTTGATACCAGCCAATAGGAATCAAAATAAAAATTATTATTTCTAAAATACGTAATCCCCACGGTCATCTAGTCAAAACAGAGTTTCATGACGTTCTTGACATAGTTATTCAAGGAGCTGAATGAAGTTACTCTATATAATATCTGGACGCAGCAGTTGCGTATCCAAACGCCATTCCCACTCTGCGTTCCTGCTCCAAGTCGTAACAATCCAGATTACTTACATTGCCTCATAGCCCTTCATTCTCTCATCCGCACTTACGACAGTCACATAATTCATTAGAGGTATCCTCGAAGTACGTATCACACGTAGCATAGTCATCGTCGTTGCACCAGCTGCACCATCGCGATCTGTCTACGAAGACGTGCTAAAAACTAATGCCTCCATTTTTTTTATTTTGTTCTCAGTATCGATTTCGGTACTACACGCCATGCATTTTACTCGGTTGGCTTTTCTGCTTCGATGATGGAAGTTGCAACCCTCTGTCGCTAAAGGGCTTCGAACTGTAGCGTGTAACATGGATGTATGTCGGTGCGCGAGAAACAGCGTGCTGCAATCGAGTTTCTAACCACAGAAAACGTACTTTCAATTGAATGAAAGCTGCGCACGGTGATTATCGTATCGACATCAGTAATGTGCGACGGTGGGTTATTCGTGGTCGTAGTAAACGAAACAGTGGTGTTAAGCTCACTGTGTGACGGAGCTCGGAGGGGACGATCGCGTACGGCAACCCACGAGACATATCGAAATTAGATTGAAGATATCGTCAGAGAAAAATCGTCAGATAACACAAGCACAGCTCTCAAGCAAGTGTGGCATATCACGAGCCCACGCACCGGCTATCATTGCAGAACTGCGGTGCATTAAACTGCGGACAGTGGATGCCTCGAATGCTCACTCCTGACATGAAACAGAGGATGTGGGACATATATCAACAAAATCTTTGGCGCTTTGAACGTAAGGTTGATGTGTCCCTTAACAATACTGTGCAGGTGATGAAAGCTGGGTCCATCATACTGAACCCTAAGACAAATGGAGTTCCGTCACAGAAGGTCTCCAACACCAAAAATGTTCAAGATCATGCCATGAGCAAGCAAACTCATGCTCACTGTGTTCTGGGATGTTCAGGGTGAGGTACATTTGGAATTCACGCCTTAACATACCACCATAAAATAAACTCTGCAAGGTACTTCGAGACTCTCAGAAAACTTGAAGCACGAATTTAAAGAAATGGCCCACACACGGAGCACCCTCTCCCTTGGCATGACACGGCCAGTGCCTCAACCTGTGCAGTAATCTGATGCCTAGGGTTCAGTGTCATCGATAGTTCTCCATACGGTACAGACTTGACCCCATCCTATTTTCATCCGTTTACAAAAATTAAAGAACACCTTCGAGGACTTCACTTTGAAACTGATGAAGCGGTCCCAGCTGAGATGAGTCTGTGTCTCCGTCAACCAAGTAAAAACATTCTGCAGTGACGGTATCAACAAACCAGTCTCTCGTTGAGAGAAATGTATTAGTTGCCATTGTGACTATGTTCATAAATAAATGTGTAGACAAGAATAACCAAGATGTATAGTCTTAATAAAGCTGGTTTTATTTAAGAAGTTTTAGGAGGTTTCACATAAAAAATTCAGAGGCATTTCTTTTCACCACGCCCTGATATTTGCAGTACTTCTTAAAAGTAAATAATTTATTGCATTTTAATTGATGTAACTGTGAATAACCTGGTGTATACCTTTTTGATATCAGTCACCTGACTAACATCAATACGTCTTCTTCCAGTGGGAAATTGAAATAATAAGGAAAGAAATAACAAGGGACCCAGCAGTAAACACAGCAAACTGATGAAGGTCACCATCTAATATTGTCCAAACGTGATCATCCAAACGTGACGACGCGGTCGCATAACCTAGAAAGTTTTACTGAGCATCGTTATTAATGTTGTCAATGAAATGTTGCAATTTCTCCCTGTTAAGAGCTCATTTCTTACTTTTGCCACCCACTTAACGACTTAAAGATGGGCGGACATAAGCGTAGATATGCATATGTTATGTGGCGTTCCAGATAAAAGGAGATTTTTTTTTACTACAGAGGATCGTACTTAAACACACGGCCTGACACCCAGAAGATATGGCCGTAGGTTATGTAAATGATTCCAATTGCAAATCGTTATGACAGAGGGGCCACCACAGCGATCACTCTGAGGGACACGGAGATGCTGCTCACTCGTGTGTGATAGAGTTATCAGCAACTGCCAGCCTGAAAAGCGCGTCTACCAGTTGATCTCCGTTTGGTAGGCTGGTCGTATCTTGCAATATCCATACTTGTGAGGCATTCGGACGTTGCAGTGACCCGATGTTTCACTGCGTTGGAAGATAATGGCAGGCACACGCGTCCTCCAGGCTTCGATCGACCAACACAAGGGAAGATCACCGTATTGTGCACGAGCCACATCGTAAACCTGTTGCATCTGCAACTGCCATCGGAGAAGGCCGAGGTAGGCCAATATGGGTCTGGGGAATACAGATCTAATTTGTTAGCTTCATTTGTTTTTATCAGTCGTGTACTGTCACTTTAAAGCCCAGTCATTCAATACAGAATTTTTCCCTAACCTTTTTATGTAAGTAGACCATCCAGGGAAAAGTATACGTAAATAAGTGAAAAGGCTCAATAAATTCCATTGGCTTAACGATGTTAACTAATCCAGAGGGTTCTACTTTACATCAGGTAAATGTATACGAAATGATCCTCTCACAGATGTGAATAGGAACGTCACATAAATTGCAGATTTATAAAATGAAAAAAACGATTAAACAATAATCAATATACGTAGTGCGAGCAGAGCATCAAATGCAGAAACACGTGCGACATCATTTAACTGCACATTAAATCACGAAAATCAATAGCAAACACTCAAAGCACGAAAATGCAGTTTCCCAATATCAGTCGCGCCGTTAAACAGAATTTGTTATCCTGAATACACACGAATACAAATATCGTCTGCAGCAAACAGTTATACCGGTCTGCTATAGTTAAAGTGAAGCTACACACGGAGGTCCCGTGGGGGCTGTTATTGTCGTATGGCAGCGCAACGTCGTAGATATGCTAATGCGTTAATGCAGAACCAATTTACGCTGGAAAAAAATTAGTTCCAAGTTTGGCCATCAGATCAAATCTGGCGCTGTGAATGCGAGAAAGACGTATCGAAATGTATCTACATATATCGGATTAGGAACGCGACGTGGGCAGAAAAAAGAAAGGAAGTTTAGGTTCAACGTCCCGTCGCCATCGAGGACATTAGAGACGCAGCACAGGCTTGGACTGAATCAAGGATGGAGAAGGAAATCGGCCATGCCATTTCATAGAAACCATCCTGGCATTTGCGTGGAGCAATTTAGGGTAATCGCAGAAAACCAAATCTGGATCATGTGGCGCGGATTTCAACCGTCTTCCTCCCGACTCACTGGATATGGGCAAAAAGACGAAAAAAGCGATAAAAACATAATGTCGATTTTATTACTAACTGTTGCTTTCACAGTTTGTTCAATATGAGCACCGGAGACGTCGACGAGATGCTGTATTCACAAAACGACGTGGTCAGCAGCGATTCCAGTGGAATCTGAACAAGGCGTTCATGCATACTCGCCTTTAGATCACATAGAGACCCTACGTGTCCCTAGTAAACGCTTTTTTTAGATACACCCAGAGCCAAAAGTAACGTGGATCCAGATAAGGTGAGCTCGCAGTTCACGCATCTGGAAAACCTCTGGAAGTAACACGTTCGTGAAACGTTGCATTAAGCAGATCTTTCATCTAGCGAGTGACATGAGGTGTTGAGCCATCTTGCACGAAAACTGCGGTTTCCACGCAACTACGCAATTCCAAAGCAGATATCACATGCTGTTCCGAGGAGGTCACGGTGTACTTGACAGGTCAACTGGGTGTAGTCTCCTCAAAAAGGGTGGACCGATAATTAAGATGCTCGTGAACCCTGACTGTATCTTGCACGCGTAGCAGTGTAAAACAAACAGCATAACTTTCCATGCTGGTGATGATGGGACACGTGGCACTGCCTGAGCACCAGAACTACGCGGGGCACGTACTGCGCGGTCGGTTACAGCAACAGCAGTAGCTTCCACCGGTATAGGACACTTTCCTCTCCCAGATGACACACGAAGTGTACCGGTGTTTTCGAATTTCATTATCATCGCCTTTCAACTATTTAAAGAGAACGGGCCTCTCCTCAGACCTGCCAGTCGGCTATTCTCTCTCAATGGAGCACTGCAACTGCTGCCCTTCACAGGGCACGGGCCGTCTTATCGATAGCCATACTCTTCACTCTCATTATGACTTGTCAAACGAAAGGGTGGATGTCATACCGTCATACAAGCTGTGTACAGTGCCAGATTTGCAACTGGTGACCAAAATTGGAACAAACTATTTTCCAGCGTAAATCGGTTCCGCATTAACGAATTAGCATATCTGCCAAGTACCGCTAACATACGATAGCTACAGCCGACGCTGCATCTCCGTAAGTAGCTGTACTTTAATTAAAGTTTGTAAGAGGTCCACGACTTAGGAATTTGTTTCTAGCGCACTCGAGCAGATGTAACTTCGATGGATTGCTCACGCTCTGCCTGCGATATGTAAGCTACAATAGAATCGCAGACCAGAGAGGAGTGTCGACAGCAGTAGTAGTTGTAGCTCGCAGTCGGGCGGTTCGGTCAGGTCGCTCTTAGAGAGCAGTTGTCTAGTTGTATAGCTCACAGAGAGTACTTGTGATCTGCATGGAATTGCCAAAGCCGGTCGTGGAGAACGATGGCGGTGCCTGAGCGATGAAGTATAAAAAAAAAAAAAAAAAAAAAAATATTAATATTTATTGCCGCGAGAATATGTAATTTGCAACAAGTCATTTTGTACTATTGTTATATCAAAGTTACACGTAAATAATTTTTCAATAATAATCTTTCTTATAAATATAACTTTTGACAGTTATTCATCTGAATTTAAAGTTTTTCAAATGGTTCAAATAGCTCTGAGCACTATGGAACCCAACATGTGAGGTCATCAGTCCCCCTTAGAACTACTTAAAACTATCTAGCCTAAGGACATCACGTACATCCATGCCCAAGGCAGTATTCGAACCTGCGACAGTAGCAGCAACGCGGTTCCGGACTGAAGCGCCTAGAACTGCTCGGCCACAACAGCCGGCTGAGATCGTTCCAGTTTAGGTTATTTGTAATTGTAATCCCTAAGTATATAGCTGGCGCAACGCATTTACTAATTTGTGACTCCTTCTTTCACAGATCATCGTCAATTTATTACTCTTTGTTGTTATTGTATTTATTCCATTCTTGCTTTGTCTTTGATTGATTTTGTGCCCACTTTTGACTTGTGAAAATGCCGCGAAAAACTGCTAACACTGCATCGCGATGCGTAACGAGTGAAAAAGCCGACTTGAATAATTTGACTGATAATACTAGCGACACTCAGTATCATAATGATAATCCTCCAATTACAGATAATCAGTGCGTGCCGACCACTAGTAATGACTAATCTGAATGATGAGCAGACAAATTCAATTATGTCCACAGTAAATTTAACGACAATTGATGACGTAGCACGTTCAGCTACAATGAATGTTGCCCGGTTTGACACACCTGATTTGCAAAACTTACACGGTGAACAGATAAATGTTTCTAACGAAGATGAACAATGTACTCAAAATACGTAAGATTTATTTGATTCTGATATAGTGATATAGTGACCAACATCCAATTAGTAAACCTTTTCGTGAATCACACAATCACCAAATGGTTACAAAAAAAGTGACACATGCACATACGCCATCACACAGCAGAGAGAATAGAGTCGCTAATTTTGGCATGGATCAAGTTGTGGCACTATTGCTACAACTTAATGAAAAACACGACAACCTTAATTAATCGAACAAATAACTTAATGAAAATTTCAAAAAGTCGAATGAAAAACAAGACAACAATTACAAACAGCTTACTGAACAGATTACAGCCGTTGCCGAGCAATGTAATGAAACTAAAAACAATTACGTGAGGAGATTAAGGCCTGTGCCAGGAATAGTAGCGAAGAGATACGTAATTCACATGCAGCTACAACAAAATTACTTCGAGATGAAATCAGTGCAGTTGCTAAACAATTTTGAGAAAACGCAACACAGTTTAAATTAATGTCTGCAGAACTTTCACGCACTCTGGATGCGAAAGTCGTCAAGAAATTTGAACAACACAACAGACAAATTGACGAACGTTTTAATCATCACCTACAAGACAGTGAAGCACGTTACCGTAGATTCATACAGGAACAGAATATAGTAAAGAAACAAGTCATGGAAACAATTACTGCACAGAGACAGGAAGACTAGCGTAAGTTGTTTACGAAAGCAAAAACAAACGTAGACACCAACATTGCGACATTATCAGACGAAAACAGTACTATCAAACAGTTGAACACTGAATTGCATGGTGAAATATCCGATCTAAAAACAAAAACAGACACTAATATTCAGACTTTGGGAAATAAATACACAGTAAACTTTCAGACAGTGACGAGCAGATTTGAACAACTGGAATTTATACAGGATCCTGATGTCATTAAAGCAAACGTTAAGAAATTAAACAAAACCACACGTAAAATGCAAAAACAAATTAATTCTTGTGACACTAAAAATGACAAGCAGGTAAAAGCACTGACTGAAAAATTTGATGAATTGGCCGGGCGTATTGACGCTATCGAAAGTAACAATTGCACCAAATCAGACGATACTTCACCAGTTTCGTTCAATCAAACACCCGAATTCCAAAATATACAGCAGACAATCAGTGAGACAGGTACGTCCAACAATACATTACGTAGAAAACTGTCATCTTTATAGCAAGAAGTGACAGAAATGTAAAATGTTTCAGCCTCTAACACGTCACAGCATATGCCACATTCTAAACATTTCTCACACTCACACAGCCAGTATAAATTAGGTAATGACAGAACATAAATACACTCTTTGGACTGGATACAACAATTTAGTTTTACTTTATCACCACCTTGGTCCGTAACACACAAATTTGAATATATTTGCAGTTTTTTGGAAGACGAACCGGCAACTCGTATGAGACCGATCGTGAGACAATGTTACTCGGTTAAAGAATTTCAGAATGCTTTTCTATCAGCGTATTGGTCGAAGACGACATAGCGCGGAATCAAGGATCAGTTAATTAGCTTACCGAATTACGAGAACTCATATTTTTCCACTGTAACGCAATTTTTTGAACACATGGTACAGCAAAACCAATATTTATGTGAGCCATACAGTGAGTCAGCACTAATCGAATTGTTGTTGTTGTGGTCTTCAGTCCTGAGACTGGTTTGATGCAGCTCTCCATGCTACTCTATCCTGTGCAAGCTTCTTCATCTCCCAGTACCTACTGCAACCTACATCCTTCTAAATCTGTTTAGTGTATTCATCTCTTGGTCTCCCTCTACGATTTTTACCCTCCTCGCTGCCCTTCAGTACTAAATTGGTGATCCCTTGATGCCTCAGAATATGCCCTACCAACCGATCCCTTCTTCTAGTCAAGTTGTGCCACAAATTTCCCTTCTCTCCAAATCTATTCAATACCTCCTCATTAGTTATGTGATCTACCCATTTAATCTTCAGCATTCTTCTGTAGCACCACATTTTGAAAGCTTCTATTCTCTTCTTGTCCAAACTATTTATCGTCCATGTTTCACTTCCATACATGGCTACACTCCACACAAATACTTTCAGAAACGACTTCCTAACACTTAAATATATACTCGCCGTTAACACATTTCTCTTCTTCAGAAACGCTTTCCTTGCCATTGCCAGTCTACATTTTATATCCTCTCTACTTCGAGCATCTTCAGTTACTTTGCTCCCCAAATAGCAAAACTCATTTTCTACTTTAAGCGTCTCATAATCCAATTATGTATTCCAAAATTACCACGATCGTTAAGTGTCACTTTTAACAGGACAGCAGAAAGAAAATATTTTGGCATTTAGAGATCTGCTACAGCTTTTGGAAGTTCAGCAATCAGATTATTCCTTCATAAACAAAAATATTTCACAACATAACCAAGGCCAGCAAGCATACAGTAATTACGATCAGCCACGCTACTTTAATTACAAAGGTGATAGACGCTCCAGGAATGACAACCACCAGAACTTTAATAACAGACAAAACTTTAATTATCAGTATCGTCAAAATTATCAGCAACAGCCAACACATTTTGGCAGCAACAGAGGCTTTTCCCCACAACAGCAACAAAACCAGCCGGTTAGTATACCTAATCAACAATATAATATGCAAGGTCGACCAAGCTTTAATGTTTCGCCGCCTATACATATAGCGTCGGCTCCGCCAAATAGTAATGCACAGCAACAAGGAAATCACTACGTACAGAAGACAGATCATTTCAAATCCTATCGCAACGCGCTGTGTAGTAATGATTATCATGACAGACGTAAAATAATGAGCACAGTTTTCAGCATACATTTAATAACAGTAGGTCTTATCGGTAGCACAATCATCCACAGCAACAGATTATCATGAATGAACCAGACAGTCGATATCATCCCCAACCTAATACGTCAGGACGAAATAACAGAACAGTACAAATAGTCGACATGGCACAGCGTCCTCGTGCAAATAACAGCACGTCAGAAAGAATTTGACTGTATACAGTACAGGTTGCATCTTCCAGCAACGTAAGCAATACTTTTGACACACAGAATCTTGTTCACGAAAATGTCATTACTTTTGACGACATCCGAGACACACTTTTACATGAAAAACCAGATATACAAAAAACCATTTCCCACCCTGTTATTGAAGTAAAGATTGGATCATCTACATTTCCAGCAGTAATCAATTCTGGATCACCTATGTCAGTTATAAATGAAGAAACTTTCAACGAATGTAACAAAGAGAACACCTATCCTACGTTACCATTAGGCAAAACTAAAGTAAAAGGAGCAGTATCTGGTAGAGGAGTAGATGTAAAATTAGAGACACACTTATTATTTTGTATCGCAGGTCATACGATCCACTCAAATTTTTGGATTGTTCCCTTATTGACAACAGACGTTATTTTAGGTACGAATTTTTTGGTTCAACACGACGCAATTACTGACTTTCAAAATTCCTATTTATTGTTAAACGATGAAACGGTACAACTGGCATTAGAATTTCAACACGCTTTGTCTGCAGAAGAACAGGAAATTAATCTAACAGAGGTCATTTCTACATCGCGTAACATAGACTGTCATTCCACATTGTTCACAGATACGTATATACACAACTACAATACACCAGACGAATCCGACTATGACGTTATGCAAATGATTTCTGATAAAGTAAAACCAGAGCAACGCAAATGCAGATGACGAACGTACTCAACTACGCAATATTCTTTTACAGCAAGCTTCAATTCTCGACAACATCCCTGGTACTATGTCCGGTTTTATATATTAATTTCAAGTTAAACAGCATGACACATTTAAAGCCAAACATTATTCTATTCCATATATCCACAGAGAACAAGTCAAGAAAGAATTGCAAGCTATGCTTGACCAAGGTATTATTGAACCGGCAGTTAGCCTGTACATAAACCCGCTCTATATTGTTAAAAAAAATGGACGGCTCACTTTGCCTCGTACTTGATTCCCGTCATGTCAACGACATTATTATTAATGAAATAGATCTCCCACAGACACTAGAAGAACTTCTACAGAAGTTTCATGGTACTGCTATTCATTCCGTGTTAGATTTAAAATCGGGATTTTGGCAAATTCAGCTCCATCCGAGCTGCAGAAAGTACATAGCATTTCTCTGTTTTGGTGGTTGTTATCAGTTTTGCAAATTACCGTTCGGTCTAACAATTTCTTCAGCAGCATTTTTTCACGGTTCGAATACCATACTTCCGACAGAACTTATAGACAGAATCACAACGTATGTAGACGACATCCTTATCGCAGAAGCTGACTGGTCTGAACACAATTTGGTTCTTTAACAACTGTTGCAAACTTTTCGTGCACAAGGACTCACAGTTAATCTTAGCAAATCGCACTGTGGCAAAACTTCCATAAAATTTCTTGGACATGTAATTTCAGCAGAAGGCATTGCGCCTGACCCGGAAACACTTCTAGCTTTACGTGACATTACTGTTCCAACGACCAAGAAACGAGTACGCAGCTTTCTAGGTTAAATTAACTTTTTCCGTAAATTTATTCAGTACTCTGCTTTAGACACCCCTAGATTATGCCACTTGACTGGTAAAAACGCTATTTGGTCGTGGGATAGCCAAGCACAGTCTGAGTTTGTTAATATGAAACATGCCTTGTTGAACACACCACTTTTATCGCACCCATATCCTACCAGAGATTTTTCCATTGCCACCGACAGTTCTAACACAGCTCTAGGCGTACACATTTTTCAGGAAATTGAAGAAAACGGCACTACAGTAATTAAAAATATCGCCTTTGCAAGTCGCATTCTGTCACATGCTGAACGCAATTATTCTGTTACAGAGCTTGAAACATTATGTGTTGTATGGGCATTTACCAGATTTAGGCATTTTCTTTATGGAAGACATACTACCGTTTATACAGATCATTGAGATATACAATTTTTACTTTCCGCTAAATTTACACATGACAGGATAAGCGGGTGGAAGCTTTATTTACAGGAATTTAATTTTACAGTTGTTCGCATTCCCGGTAAGTTGTTGACACTCATCCACTAAGAAGATTAGGAAAGCATCTGCGAAACTCACGCTGGCTTCATACTACTTGTGGAGGATTTAGAGTATTGGCACACTTACATGTAAGATACTATCGACCCGCGCCGGCTTCGCATATATGTTGAAATGAATTAAACCGTTATCTAACTCCGAACCATACCAGTAGACTCGAAAGAGTTACCGTGTTATAGTCACGTGTCCCAAAACAAAAGTGTCTGACCGTCTGTGAACTTCTGTCGTCAGCGTCCTCCCGAGTGAGTGGATGGCGCACAGTACCGTTAGGCAGCACCAACCACCGGTCAGAGGCGCGTTGAGGGAGACGGTATATCTCTCGTTTGCCTTGGTTTCGCTGCTGGCCCCAACTACCAGAATACGGTTGCGATGGTAAAGCTTAGGCATGCAGTGGTTAGCTCTTTGATTTACCCCTGAATTTTTAAAATAGATTCATCTATTCATTCAATCGCTCAAGAGGGTACATAGGAATTGATGTGGATCGAGTAGGTACCATTACACAAGAAATAAACATTTTTACCCGCACATACTTCGTCCAGAGGTTACATCAGTAAAAGAGCGATATATATTCAGTGTGACTAGCGCGTTAATAACAAGCTCGGAAATTCCAAGTGACAGATCATAAGAAACGGAAATCTCAGTGCCATCTTAGTTGTAAATCGGTCAATCTATCAGTGAAAGTCAGATCAAAATCCCTGCAGTAGCTCCTGAGATTAGTCTTCACATTCAGACAGAAAAAAAGCAGCCGGAGACTTTAATTTATGATATGTACAGATGAACATTAGGGACAGTGAATGCTTATAGAAAAAGAAATTCCAAATGTTTCTTAAGTAGAAAGTCTATAGCCAGTATATAATGATGCCAGTACTAACATAGGAAAGTGAAAGATGAACGTTAAATGTGTAAACCGTTAAAAAAATTAGGGCTGCCCAACGAACAAAAGAAAGTTGCATATTGGGAATAACTAACAGCCCAAAAGTAAATTAATAAATAAATAAATGAATAAAAATGATGATGTCCGAGAGTGTACAGAGAATGTAGTGTAGCTGTCTTCAATCACCTTGCCGGACACCGAGGGCACCGCAATTAAGTAAGGCGCTCACGTTGTCTCGAGTTTGGTTGTTTAGCACTGGAGAATCCTGCGTGGTCAGCAGGTGTGGAACACAGGAAGAAAGTTTGTAAGATGCCACTGAGTAAGGCGGTGGGATTAGAGGACCAAAACTAAGAATTCCCACCTCAACCCCGGCCCTTGCCTCCTTCAGAAGAGCGTGGCATGAAAGTTACGTGGAATGTTACACCTGTGAAGAGCGAGGGCTTTGTAGTTTGGAAGCCACAGAGGACGAGGTGTGACAGGAGCAACAGAGCAGTCGACATCACAAGCTATTTCTTTCCACCACTCTAATCACCTGCCACTGTACACAACTAACGCGTTAAGTAGCACTGTTTGTGTCTGCCGTAAACTTTAGTCAGATGTGACACGTACTGCGCAGTGGAAGTAACTACTTTCAGACGGATGTTACAGGTAAGTACTTCCGACCAAGTCCCACCCTGTTAATGGCCCTATGTAGGCCTTAGTTTGCATCGAGAAAATTTGTATCCACTGTGCGAGTCTTAACTGCGCTAAACATAGTTTCTTTCAGTTATTTCATTTAGAAAACTACCTTCGCATCCATTCTTATAAACAGCTAAGATGACCATCATCATCATCATCACCACCATCATCACCATCATCATCATCATCATCATCATCATCACCATCATCATCACCATCATCATCATCACTATCATCATCATCATCATCATACCATCATTCGTTTACTTATCATTCACTGTTGCTTATAGGCCTCTTCCATACATCTCAATGCGTTTGGATCTTCAGCTTTTAGCATGCAAGTTTGGTATCCAGAATGAGATTTTCACTCTGCAGCGGAGTGTGCGCTGATATGAAACTTCCTGGCAGATTAAAACTGTGTGCCGGACCGAGACTCGAACTCGGGACATTTGCCTTTCGCGGGCAAGTGCTCTACCAACTGAGCTACCCGGGCACGACTTACGCTCCGTCCTCATAGCTGTACTTCTGCCAGTACCTCGTCTCCTACTTTGCACACTTTACAGAAGCTCTTCTGCGAACCTTGCAGAACTAGTACTCCTGAAAGCTAGGATATTGCGGAGACATGGCTTAGCCACAGCCTGGGGGGTGTTTCCAGAATGAGATTTTCACTATGCAGCGGAGTGTGCGCTGATATGAAACTTTCTGGGAGATTAAAACTGTGTGCCGGACCGAAACTCGAACTCAGGACCTTTGCCTTTCGCGGGCAAGTGCTCCTGCCCGGGAAAGACAAAGGTCCCGAGTTCGAGTCTCGGCCCAGCACACAGTTTTAAACTGCCAGGAAGTTTCATATCAGCGCACACTTCACTGCAGAGTGAAAATCTCGTTCTGAAATCGCAAGGTCTCAAACAAGCCTGCACACCCAAGAAAAGCTCAAAAAACTTCATTAGACTGTTCTTCCTCATCTGCCGTACTGCCAGGATCTCGCACCATCCTTCTTCCATTTGTCTGATCCAACGAAGGATGTACTCCGCGGCAAGCAGTACATGGATGATGGGTAGGTTATTGATGCAGCTCCGACATCGACGAGTACAGTGGAACAATGCGGGCCTACATGCCCTCGCAGTAAGTTGGCGTAAGGACCTCACACTGAATGGAGATCGTGCTGAAAAACTGGCTTCTTAGCCGAAAGTGTGGGGAATTATATGATGTATTGGAATCCCGAATAAAACCAACCAACCTGCTTTCAGAAAAAATGTGTTGCATTACTTTTTGAACAACCTTAGTGCTTTGGGCGAACATTATCTGTCGTTGTTCTTCCTTTTAAACTGGGAATACAGCCTAGTGACTTACCCACATGAGTCGTCCGTGATGAAACGAGCGAATGGCGGCGCACTATGTGAATGGAGGACGGCGGCTCAAATTCCCGTCTGGTAATCCAGTCTTCGGCTTCCTCTGGTTTCCGGGAATCACTTAATGCAAATTTCGGTATGATTCCTTTGAACGGGTACGTCCAACATTCTTCTCCATACGTCTACAATTCCAGATTGTGCTCCGTCTCTAATGCCATAGATGTCGACGAGAAGTTAAACCCTAATATTCATTCCTTCCTCCGTCTCGGTATCTGAGTCCTCCGCATCAGCCGAGTGGTAGCGCATCTATCATTCAGCGTGTCCTGTTCGATTGCCAGCCGGTTCGGAGATTTTCTCCGCTTGGGAACTGTGTGCTGTCGTGCCCTCATCATCATTTCACTATCTTCGACAGACAAGTCGCCCATTGTGGGGTCATCTGAAAAGACTTGAAACTCGGCGGCCGAACTTCCGCAGGTGGGGACTCCCGGTCGGAAATACCATACGATCATGTCATTTTTATCGTCACTAACTACCACACACTGAGCATTAAACTGTAGCTTCTTTGTTGATCGCTATGGAGTATTTGTGCTAGATCGTTTTGAGGCTTCAAGCAATTCCCATTTGTGTGTCCTACATTTTTCTCTTGGTTTTGTGGCACATATTTTTGCCTCAGCAAAGTTGAAGTATTTCTTAGCAGAAACGGTATCCTCCTTTACAAACATATCATATTGAATTATTCTCATTCTTCTAGTTGTTTTCTTCATTTAAAAGACTATTTTAATGCAGGCCCCAACGAGAATGGTATACGAAATGGGAAAACGACAGTGGTACCAGATGTACTGTCTACCACACCCCGAAAGCTGTCTTGCGCAGTGTAAGCATCCTCCCTGCACAAGTCTATTCATCTACTCTCCTCTCTTACGAGATAAGCTATTCCATGAAACTTATCCGTTATTTCAATCAAGTTGTGCTGTATAGAGCTTTTCTCCTCAATTTTTTGCAGAACGCCTTCGTTAGTCACACGATCTATCTACGTAATATTCGGTAGTTGTCTGTAGGTCCCACATTCCAAAGGTTTTATTCTCATCGTTCCTGCACTGTTTACCTTCCGCGTTTCATTTCCATACAACACTACACTCTAGTTAAAGATTTCCTGAGAGTTATAGTTACCTTACATTCGAACATATTTACCTTTTTCAAAACTGACATTCTTGACAATGGCTATCTGCAATTTATATACCCTTCTTACTTCTGCTCTTGTCAGTTATTTTACTGCAGAAATAGCAAAACTTGTCCTGAACGTTTATGGTCTCATTAAAAAGAGAGAAATCAAACTCCTGGCCAGGCAGTAAAGGCCAAACTAATGTCTACGGGTCGCCGTGTCATCCTCTGCCTTGCGGCGTCATGAAAATGTGGTATGTAGGTCATGTGGTGAGCACACCAGTCTGTGGGCGTTTTGTAGTTCCAGACAGTGGAGCCGCTGTTACTCCGTCTTCTAGCTCTTCAGTTGCCATTCTTCGGCTGAACACAACCCTTCCACCAATAAAATAAGCCTTGTCAATACCGGGAAACGAATCCAGGACATCTACTCTGACCACTTAACTACAGAGGTGGACTTACAGTCTCATTGCCTGACATAATTTGATCACACATTATTACGACTGTACCACTTTTATCGATTTTCATCTTATGCACACTGCTGGTCGTTAAAACTGTAACACCATGAAGGTGGCATGCTAAACACGTCAAACTGCTATGCAGCCATTAGCATTTCACCACAACAGCGCAAAATATATAGGAGTAACGCCATCTACACTCCGGATATAAGGAAAGATTATTCAATGGATTTCTCATTAGAAATAAGATCTGAAAGCCGTTTCTTTATGAGAAGAACATGTTATGACTCTTGTAAGAACGACGTAAGATACCAGCTCGACAGTGGTCGGATGGCAACGTAGCGACGCTGTAATTTATCGTTCTGCGATTTTGCTGCTCACATCGGTCAGAATCCAACAACAGGTATACTAAAATAGTGTCGATGGGCTCGCGAGGGCCATTCTCAACGCCATGCAAGATCTCAAGAGGAGCAACTGGCACCCGAGAGGACAGATAAATTGTTTGCTCAGCTGTGAACGATCGTACAGCCACATCACGTTTCTTGAGTCAGGAAATGAGTTAGTTTGAATCAGGACAAGCATACACATGGAAAATTCAACGGCATCTGGTGCACCACGGACTCTTAACACGACGACGATTTGCATGACACCATATCGGAGAGTGGAACACTGATAGTGGTGTGCCCTGTGACAACACTGGACACAGACGAGTCCAACTTGTGCGTATAACATCAGCAATGGACTTATTTGCCTCTGGTGGCCCCGAGTAGAACGAATAATTCCAGATCAAATTCGTCATTGCCATACGGGCCTTAACTTTCGACAACACATCGCAAGACCGAATGTTGTCCGTGCTGTCCCGACGTATTCTGATACAGAGGGTTTTATTGGCGCCCTGAGATCTGTTGTCCAGTGGGTAACTCTGGTGATGGGATGCAGACGGATCGCCACCCCACCACTCGCCAGCCACTACGGCTGATAAACTCTGACGTAGTGTTGAAGCAGCATCAAATGACTCATTTGTATCTTTCATCGAAGGTCAGTTCGACTCGACGCCCAATCGAGTTAAATTCCACTAATAACGATAGAGGTCGCAGCTGTATGTACTACGCATCGCATACTGTATATTCTCTAATCGCCTACAAATATAATTTTGTTTCGGAGCAGTGGTTGAGAATGTCTTCCCCTATGTTATTCAGTCAGTATATTGAGCAAGCTATGAAGGAAACAGAGGAGAAATTTGGAATCGGAATTAAAGTTCAGGGGAGTCAATTAAAAACGCTGGGGTTTCGCGACTGTTCGTCTCCTTTGCTGAGTGGTCAGCGCGGCTGAGTGCCATGCAGAAGACTCGGGCTCGATTCCCGGTACTTCCATGGATTTTTTTAGCTGGAGGACTGGAACTTCAAATTACGATAACTGACAACCGACGGGAGAGCGGTATGCTGACCCCACGGCCTTCCAAACCGTATGACATGATATCATTGGCTGAGGATGACACGGAGGCTGATCACCTCGTAATTCTGCAGCAGACGGCAAAGGACTTTGAAAAGGAGCTCAACAGAACTGATAATACCTTGATAAGAATGAACATCAAGAAAAGGGGTAATGGAATGCAAGCTGCTGAACTCGTGCATTCCTGAGTGTATTAGATTAGGAAGTAAGTAGATAAAAGTAATTAAGGAGTTTTGTAATTTGGGCAGCTAAGTAAGTAACGATGGTAAATGCAGAGAGGATATAAAATACTACCTGGTAATAAATTGAAAATTATTTATCAAAAAGAGAAATGAGTTGACATTGAATAAGGATTTACATGTCAGACATGTCAGAAAGTGAAATGTGGCCGATAGACAACTGAGACAAGAAGAGGACCGAAGCTTTCGAGATGTGGTGATATAGAAAAACGCTGAAGATATGATGGGTTAATCGGAACGAGGAGGTACTAAATCGATTTTAGAACAAATTAATCTATGACAAAACTCTATTATAAACAGAGGCTCGATTAATAAAAGCCACCCTAAATCTTCAAGGAGTAGTCAGTTTGGTAATGGAGAGGAGGGAAGTACGGGAGAGTAAAAATTGTAGAAGTAGACCAAGACGAGAAGGTTTTAAATTGATGTAGACTGCAGAAATTATAAAGGGTTTTCTAAAGTTACTCTTACAACTTCAGGACTTGTAGAGGGGACTGAGTAGATAATATTTGGAGTTGGAACCCATGCCTGCAAACGTATCGCTTCCGACCTACAACCATTTGAAAACAAGTTAGTGACGCGATCACTTTTGCAAGTAATTTATTAGGCTTGACTCAGTACATCACTTTCTTTACAATTACACTCATATATGCTGCAGAACCTCTTACATTTCTGGGCCGTGCAGGGTAGCCGCGCGATCTGAGGCACCCCGCCACGGTTCGCGAGTCTCCCCCGCCCCCCATCAGAGGTTCAAGTCACCCCTCGGTCATGGGTGTGTGTGTTTCCCTAGTTTAAGTAGTGTGTAAGCCGAGGGACTGTTTGGTCCTATAGGAATTTACCACAAATTTGCATTTTTTTTTTTTTTTTTTTTTTTTTTTTTTTTTTTTTTTTTTTTTTTTTTTTTTTTTGATGTGCGGCATCTCCTTAGCCCACCACAGTGATGACTTTTTGAAGTCGTTGCGTTATTGTGGCGGAAAGGGTATGTCGAGGAGTCAGACGTCGTGAATAACGATTTTGATAAAGGCGATGAGCATTCTTCCACTATTGTGAGCTTGGCCATTATCGCGTAATGAATAATTACATTTTTAATTGAATACTTCATATAACGATAATTGTGCCTTTTGAGAAATAGAATTAATGAATCTATTCTCTTTTATGTTTGTTAAAAGCCACGACTATTTTTTCTCAAAGCGCTATCACCAACAATAGCATGCATATCCCAACGTGAAGACATCAGTCCTACTCACGGTGGATTAAAGATCCTTTTTTAAAATTACGCGATAAAACATTTAAGCAATGCTCAGTTATTTTTTTCTGTGGGGCTGGATGCTCCAAGATAGCTGCCTATGTGCAAAGGCAGAGTAAGCATTCATTGATATCGTTATTAATAAATAACTGTACCTCTGGCCTAATAGGCCGGCCGCTGTGGCCAAGCGGTTCTAGGCGCTTCAGTCCGGAACCGCGCGACTGCTACGGTCGCAGGTTCGAATCCTGCCTCGGGCATGGATGTGTGTGATGTCCTTACGTTAGTTAGGTTTAAATAGTTCTAAGTTCTAGGGGACTGATGACCTCAGATGTTGAGTCCCATAGTGCTCAGAGCCATTTGAACCATTTTTTTGGCCTAACATGAATCGAAAACTACTACAAGACGCCGTTTTCAGATTATTAAGATTATTCTTTTTATACTTTTAGTATTATATGACTGTTGGAAGAACTTATACAATTTTTGTCATTAATGGCGTCGCTACAATAATCAGCCTACACAAAAATGGCCAGGGAATCATTTAATTACTACGCTCTGAATCATATACAGGATAGGTACTCGCTACTGTCAAAAACACGCACTACAATTATTAGTCTCATATTTATATTCAGCACAATTATATTTGTACTACAAATAATTGTATCAGTTACAGACCGTGAACAATTAACGTCCGTCAGCGAGAACGGCAGACTCGATAACACAATGAAACAAAAAAACACTTATTCTTCCTCTACAAAAGTACCCAGGTAATAATGTTTCTAATTCTCATAGCGCAGATAACGCTTCTCCATTCTTAAGTCACTGGAATTTTTTTGTATTATTTTTTCTACCGGAAGCAATGCTTTACCAAGAAGGTTCACGTCTACAAACGTGTACCCAACCGTGTCGCTCTAGCGCTCACAGACACGTGAATGAAGGTGTAACCAGGTTAGAGAGTTAGGATAAGCATCAAATGCTGTCAGCCGATACGACTTGTGCGGCTCCCACCACGACTATGCTGTTACATTCCTATCTAAAAAACATGTTTTCAAGAAAATGGTTCAAATGGCTCTGAGCACTATGGGACTTAACAGCTGTGGTCATCAGCCCCCTAGAACTTAGAACTACTTAAACCTAACTAACCTAAGGACATCACACATATCCATGCCCGAGGCAGGATTCGAACCTGCGGCCGTAGCAGTCGCACGGTTCCGGACTGCGCGCCTAGAACCGCGAGACCACCGCGGCCGGCAACATGTTTTCAAACGGCTTTAGCACGAAAACGGTACGTTTCCGGACACGGGTTCCAATTCCAAATATTGTCTACTCAGTGCCCTCTACAAGTTCTGGAAGTTCTTAAGGGTGATTTTAGAACACCCGGTACAGATGCGAAGAGGGTTGCTCAGGATAGTATAGCGTGAAGAAGTGCGAGAGAAAGAAGTTTCCGGAGTGAAGATCACAACAACAACAAGAACGTTAAAACTAGTGCTTTGTATTCAATCTAAGTAAAATTCAATTAACTGCTAGTCTTTCTAGTATTGCAGTTTCAATGGCCATAAAATATGACTTGCTAAAGATGTTCTCCACTAATCCTGTCATCGGGGACAAGTTGATTCTTTTTCTTTGTTGTGGACATTATATCGCATCTGCTATTCGTTACACGAACTGAAAATTTTGTCCAACTCTTTCCGCATTTCCTACGATATTTTCCTGATTTCGAGCAGAGGACGGGTGACAAGTCTGAGGCCGTTTATCAGAGAAGTGGGAGGTGTCAGCCAGACACTGTGACACGCGATACGTCAGATACTTCCCTGACTTGTAGCAGAGGAGGGAGGTGACAGCGGGAGACTGTGACACCGGCATGTAAAAAGGAAGGCGGAGACATTAGACGCAGGGCGCGACAGAGGAGGGCTTACCGTCTGAGCCTCCTCCGGTTCGACAGAAAGAAGGAAATTGCGCGCGGCCGTGCGCGGCGCGGCGCGGCGGGCAGTGCGTCTGCGTGCTATCGACTGGACGGCGCGCTGGACTCCGCGGCGCGCGCCAGCTCCGCCAGTCCGCGCGCCGCCGCCGACACTGCCTGCCGCCTCCGCCTCCGCCGCCCCCGCAGCAGCAGCCGCCGCCGGCTCCGTTCTCGCGCTCCCGCCCGGCGCGGACACCGCCGGTCACTATCGTCCCGCGCTCACGCCTATCGACGGCCCACTCAGTAGTTTATTTACGAACCGCCTCACGCGTTTGAGATCCCGATTTGCGACGGCTGACTCACGCTGAACAGATTCACGCGCTCCGAGCGGTTACCGGTCGCGACGCCGAAGTAAATATTTTTTTCGGGCTAACTTCTCTATAAATAATACACTACACACTTCTAGTATTGCACGAGAACTCAATATATAAAAATCATTCGTGAAAAACGTCATTGTTGTAGAGTAACAGCTAGATCTCCTCTCGATTATCTCGTCATTAATTTGTCTTAACAAATTACTGCTTTTTTTTTACAAAATACAGTTTATTTCTTATATCGATCTGCCGACAGGCGGTAATACAGCGGATTCGTTTACGGCGGGAATTTTCATTATTTTCATCTGCCGTTTCGGTGTCGTGAAAATTCGAGACGGTCCCTGATAATTTTGACCGCAGTAGCAAAGAAAAGCTAATATCACTAAATAGAGGATAAGGGGGCGCGTCTGAATGTGATGCAAAGCGACAGCTGACGAGAGATCGCTAGGCCAGCCTGTTGCTCTTGCTTACTGAAAGCGCGCCAGAGTCGTAGCGCCGTCGGAAGTACTCGGGACCGTTCTCACCGCGTGTTTACAAAAGACGAGCTGCGGACGCGATGAGCGACGAGGAGCCTTCACAGTCGCACAGCAGGTAAGCCACAAGTACATTTCTCCATTACACGCATATTCTAGTCAAATGCGCGCGCCGGCCTCTGTTCGTATACAATATGCCGTCCGGCATTCCGTAACTATATTTTTGCTGTAGAAAAAAAGTTTATGTTCTACGCTCTGGAGAATACGATACACGCTTGGTCTGGAGCTTTAGAGCAATCATCTACACATGTTACTTACTGTAGAAGAAACTAAATACCTATCAAAAATATTTAGCAAAATTACTTCGTTTTGTGAATAGAAACTACGTCTTTCCCTTTTTTAATTAACTCGATGTATTGTTTTTTTGAAAGAAATACTTTTCCTTCTGTGTCCGAATATATCGTAACATTTTATAATTCGTAGTGAGAGTAACTTTTCGTTAAAACTACTGTCGCTAATTTCCATTCCTGCACAATATATATTTTACTTGTATTACAGTCTGCAGGGATAAAGCACAACGATAAAATTGTCCTTTTTTCTTCCAGTGATACATGAGAGTGCAATGTATGTGTTAGAATCTGTCTATTACAAAGCTCACCAGTAACCGTATCTCAGCATCTTTCTTGTTTTACAGGAGGAGAATGATACTCGGCTGCCTAATTTCTATGATTGGCACACTCACTGGTAAACATTTCTAAGACAAAAAGTTAATCAGGTACATATGAACAGTAACGAAGTTTTTGAAATGTTTACATTTTCAGCCGGTTCAGAATGTCTATTCTTAAAAAAATCCCGTTTTTAACATTTTTGCAAATTTTGTTTCATATAAAGATCGTCATCCTTACTAGACATTTGTATTGAATTCTGCAGCATGTAGCTCTTCCTTAATACCTTAGCATCCAGAAAAATAACAGTGCTTCCTGAAAACAAATACTTCTCCCCAATAAAAATAGGGTGCTGCTATAATATGGAGACAGAACGTGTATTTGATAACCCTAGAACACTAAAGAGGAGAAATATTACATTGTTACGAAACCATCGTAAATTTTATACCGCCAAATTTTATTCAAAGGAAATCTTAATTTACAGTGTATGCATTAGTTAACTACAGTTATACTTTCGCCAGTAGTACGTCACATACAAAATAAGTACAAAATGTTCTGTTTAACACCATCTATTAGTAGATTGGTGGAAAACGCGAATTAGTACCAACTGCAGTTGTAAATTTTACGATGGTTTGGTAATCTCGAGCTACGAATGGACTTTAAATATTCGTTCGGCTATTCCGGTTTAGCTTCCCTTTGCGTTCCCTAAACCACTGGAGGTTCGTTAATTAAACAAACATCTATCAATTTCGTACCCCATCCTCTTCTCTGCACGCGACTGGTCCATTGCCTAATTACGACGACTTGAACGGGTCATTTAACAGCATTCAATCTTCCTTGCCTTTCTTATCTTCTTTTAGCAGATCTTCCTTGCAGTCAAAACTCGCAATTTAGAAATGTATTCTTACAAATTCCACTAGCGGTCAGGATTCAGATTTTTACGAAGCGTTGTCGTAACTAGGGTCTTCAAAAGCAAAAACCAGTTAGTATGATGGGATCAGACGACTCGAATTTTTCTTAAAATCAGTTATTAAAAACCACAATTCTAGCTTCGAACACTGACGTATTCAGAGTTTATCTCGAATTTTAAGTCTAATGAGAAGCTTGACGATCACTGTTTGCCCAAGCCCGAATTCTATTAGCGAGACGCACGGCAACAAGTGGCTGCGAGGACTAAAGGTCCGTATCAATCAGGAATACAGTTCACCACATTGGAAAGCCATTGGTTGTAGAGAAACAAACAATCTCAAAGCTACAAAATTTTCCCAGTGGTCATTAAAGCAAATAATAGATTCCAATTTAACAGTGTTTTACCAAAATGTATGTCGAATGTAGTCGTCATATTTTTTTACTGAAACAGTTAATTCGTAAGTTCTCTATGAACTTCATTGACTTGTATGACAGAAGGCTTTTAGAGTCCTTACTTTTCGTCATGTAACACCACTCTTTCTTCGTAGAATTTGATGTCTCCTTCAAACTGCCACGAAGGAGTATGTTGCCTAATTCATATGATAACAACGTATCTGTAGTTTTGTTTTAATGTGTAAATTGAAATTAACTGAGAAACAAATGGTCGCGAATGTACAAGATTACACGCTGTTGCAAATCACTTGATTAACACTGTATGCATTGTTCTTCACTTGCCCAAGGATCGTAATAAAACCTACAATCTGTTACGCACAAACAGCAGTAATTTTTCATTTATCGTTCGTTACTACAATACACTTGTAAACGAATGAAATCTGCCAGAATAATCATGAAACTACTGCTTGTGAATGAGAGAATACAATCTTCAAAATGTCTACTGTCACCATTTTGAACACGATCAGGGTGGAACTCGATTTTGGAACCGGTGATTATGAATGTTTTCGATAAAATAGCAAACAGATTACACAACAGACTTTAGACCTAATAGTACACCCTTGAAATTGTGTTACGTATTTTTTAAGTGAAATACTTGCACCCAGGGGACACTACAAGACATCAACGAGCGAACTTTTCGGAGTGCGGGGACAGTTGTTGGGAGCTGAGAACGCCACAATTAGAATAAAGCTTGAAAACCTGCTTTCAAATTGATGATACTGTCAACTTACTACGTAGCGATATTGTGAAAGAAATGTTCTTTTTTACGAAATGTCGTTACTCCGTATGAAAAATCGATTTTTCGACAAAAAA
The DNA here is from genome assembly GCF_023864345.2 of Schistocerca serialis cubense. NCBI lineage: Eukaryota > Metazoa > Arthropoda > Insecta > Orthoptera > Acrididae > Schistocerca > Schistocerca serialis. The sequence goes on from NC_064640.1 coordinate 4,715,626, forward strand.
GTCGTTATGAAACGTGCGACAATAATTGAAATTAAAATATGTCACAAGAATCCTATGTATTACAGTAGAAAAAACGCCGTCTCACAAGTTACAAAAAATTATAATGCAACAGTATGTGTAATACATGAGTTATAGCTTCCTGCAACTTGAAAAGTGTTGTTTAAAATAAAAAAATGGGCGCTTAAAGTTTAAACCTGTCTTTTTCATTACTGAAACTAAACAAAACTGTAATCGGCAATGCCAACACCGTACAGTGGTCTTTGTTCCGCCGATGTGGAAACACACTCAAATTATATCGATTAATTGGCTTCAGCTTACCACTCTAAGGATTTTCAGCTCGACTGTAATGCTTTGCGAACATTTTCTATCCACAAAAATACGTTTGTCTGTCACTTGCAAGTACTTAACGTTTACTTCGCATAAAGAACCAGCGAAATGACGAGTTACGCAAATGCGAGACAAGGACGTATTTTCACACTGTTTACCATAAGCGAATCGTGTTACGATGAGAAATCTTGTTGAAAACAGTATATTAGTTGATACCACTGCTCTCTGAGATACTATCCGAAACTAACAGGACCCCTATTCCGTTGGTAACTGTTGTAGTATTACTTTGGTTGCACTCGAGCGCTCCGATGTGCCAGACTCCCATGCACTAAATCGCGATTTTAAAGTATTTCAAAATTTATGGTGCACTTTATATTAATGAATTTTAGAAATAGTCTTTAAGGAACATTTTAAGCAAATAAATAATAGACAACAGTTTCTAACACAAAATTCAACAAAACCTGACGTTTTAATCTCACAGAAAGGGCATATGATTAGTGAAACTGAACAGTTCAAATTCCTAGGTGTTCAGATAGATAGTAAGCTGTCGTGGAAAGCCCATGTTCAGGATCTTGTTCAAAGACTTAATACTGCCATTTTCACTATTCGAACGGTATCGAAAGTGAGTGATACTTCGACACGTAAATTAGTCTACTTTGCTTATTTTCATTCACTTATGTCGTATGGTATTATGTTTTGGGGTAACTCTTCCCATTCTAAAAGGATATTTTTGGCTCAGGAACGGGCGGTTCGGGCAATAAGTGGTGTGAGTTCACGAACCTCTTGTCGACCTCTGTTCACGTTCTGGGTATTTTGACATTGGCCTCTCAATATGTATATTCCTTATTGTCATTTCTTGTTACCAGTATTAGTTTATTTCCAACAATAAGCAGCTTTCACTCGCTTAATACTCGGCAGAAATCAAACCTCCATTTGGATCGGACTTCCTTAACTCTTGTGCAAAAAGGTGTGCAGTATACTGCTGCATCCATTTTCGATAAGCTGCCACTCGAATTCAAAAATCTTAGCAGTAATCCACGCGCTTTCAAATCGAAACTGAACAGTTCCCTCATGGGTCACTCCTCCTATTCTGTCGAGGAGATCCTTGAAAAATTAAGCTGATTCTCATTGTATTGCTGATAGCGTTTGCTTAAACTTATGGACTGATTTTCTTTCAGGTTCATGAACATTTATTTTTATCTGTTATTACTTTTATGTTGTAAGTTCATGTACTGACATGTTCCATGACCTTGGAGATTTGCTCCTCAATTTGGTCCAACGGAACTTGACATGTAAATAAATAAAATAAATAAACAAAAAAATTTCCATCCTGGGCTACCTCTTAATTACCCAGAACCGTAACAGGTTTAGCGTCGTTTACAAAATAGGGTGAAAATGGTTAAAAAGGCCCTAAACACTATGGGACTTAACATCTGAGGTCGTCGGTCCCATAGACGTAGAACTACTTAAACCTAACTAACCTAAGGACATCACACACATCCATGCCCGAGGCAGGATTCGAACCTGCGACCGTAGCAGCAGCGCGGTTGTGGACCGAAGCGCCTAGAACCGCTGGGCCACAGCGGCTGGCAAAACAGGGTGATCTGATATAACTTACAGATGGAATACTTACAATAAACCAACACGTATTAAATCAAACGTTAGCGTTTGAAGACTGATTTCATTGTGAATTGGTACCAAGTCACGCTTGCAAAGGTTCTAAACTGCAGTAGCCCGAGCTGTTAAGAGTTTTGATCATGGGAGCTGGTAAATTGCAGAAAAAGTTTGCAGACTGAGAATGGCGGAGAATGTAAATGAATAAAGCGTACACTACAGATTCGAAAGGCACTGCCACGGGTGCCGCGAAGAATACGTATTTGTCAATACGCTCATAAGCTGATATCAACTACTCCATAATTCTGGAGTACTTGGCTTGAATAAAGCGGCAGAATTCTACCATAAGAATTTCTGAACCAGCTACAACTCTTGTATGTATCACTGATTTGTCTGATGAACCTAATATCGTGCAGCTCATTATTATTATCATAAAATGTACAAGCCTTCATTATTAATGTTAAATCCCTATGCAAAGCCGACCTCGAATCTGTGATTAGTTTGAACATCACATTGTTTTACTAGGCATGATTGTATTGGGGATGCTATGCTCTTGCGATCATCCGAACTACGAATTAACTTACCAGACCAGCTATAAGGAGAAAGGGGGCTACAGTTCTTGCGTGGACTCTAAACCACGATACAACTAGGCATTTTCCACGTTGACAGCTCATTGTTAGTGGTGGAAGGAGCGATAAATGCTAGAAAACTCATGGGGTTGGAAAATTTTTATTTGAAGCCCAGCACATACCCATTGAGCCAAAAATTCTAAAACCGTATTTTCATCAATATATCGACGGATGAAGTTATGTTAACCTAACAGATAAAACCTCTTGTAGTATTAGCACTCACTGAAAATCTTGCATTTATTTGTAATACCAGGGGTGTCTATTACGTGCGACGCCTTGAATACGAGCTGTTGTGTTAACTACTCACGTCAGAGCTTCTAGATAAACGGTGTTAGTTAAGCCCGCTAAGCACCATCAGCTCCGTACGACAGCTCAGTCGACAGTTTCTCGGCACCAACTTGAGCCAGGTGACGTTTACGCTACCACTTTCAGAAACTCCACAACTTCCGCCAAGCTCCTGCCAGCCAATAAACAGGGCCACAAAGTTGTCACCTTGCCACTGTTATGTTACTCTAGCACTGTGACATATCTTTTGACGCAAAGTATGTGTTACTTTGCGCCGTTGCCCTATATTACAATAACTTAGAATTCAGATTTTTTTCTCCGATGGTCTCCGGTGACTGTATGTAGCGACTGCCATCCCAAAGAAGAAGGGAAGGGAGGGAGATTAGGTTTAATGTCCTGTCGACATCGACATCATTTGAGACGGAACATAAGCTAGGAATATTTCAAGGATCGAGAAAGAAACTGGCCGTGCCTTCTCAAAGTAACCATCCCGACGTCTCTTTGGAGCGACTGAGGGAAAACACGGAAAACCAGAATCACGATGGTAGGGCGCGGATTCAAAATCTCATCCACCCGAATACAAGCCACGTCAAGAAGAAGAAATGGATTTATCTAAAAAGTTCCTTAACTGATTTAAGGTTCACAGCTAGAGTATGGCTTGAAACTAAAAAATTATACCACGTTCTAAAATCATTTTACTTTATAAGCATAAAAAAATGAAGTAAAACGGGAAGACATTATAAAAGCACAATCAAAATATTTATTTGCAATATCAATTTCTTAGCTTGCAAGCAGAATACCTTTCTAGTACATTATCTAACAAAATTGTGAGGCAAAGCTTTACACAGTACAAATATTCCAAATTTATCTTACTCATTATGCACTGATTTACATATGATAATACCCAAGACAAACATCTGAGTTAAAATATGTAGGATCTGATAAATGGTTCGATAAAGTGTTTCATTCTACACTCCTGGAAATGGAAAAAAGAACACATTGACACCGGTGTGTCAGACCCACCATACTTGCTCCGGACACTGCGAGAGGGCTGTACAAGCAATGATCACACGCACGGCGCAGCGGACACACCAGGAACCGCGGTGTTGGCCGTCGAATGGCGCTAGCTGCGCAGCATTTGTGCACCGCCACCGTCAGTGTCAGCCAGTTTGCCGTGGCATACGGAGCTCCATCGCAGTCTTTAACACTGGTAGCATGCCGCGACAGCGTGGACGTGAACCGTATGTGCAGTTGACGGACTTTGAGCGAGGGCGTATAGTGGGCATGCGGGAGGCCGGGTGGACGTACCGCCGAATTGCTCAACACGTGGGGCGTGAGGTCTCCACAGTACATCGATGTTGTCGCCAGTGCTCGGCGGAAGGTGACGTGCCCGTCGACCTGGGACCGGACCGCAGCGACGCACGGATGCACGCCAAGACCGTAGGATCCTACGCAGTGCCGTAGGGGACCGCACCGCCACTTCCCAGCAAATTAGGGACACTGTTGCTCCTGGGGTATCGGCGAGGACCATTCGCAACCGTCTCCATGAAGCTGGGCTACGGTCCCGCACACCGTTAGGCCGTCTTCCGCTCACGCCCCAACATTGTGCAGCCCGCCTCCAGTGGTGTCGCGACAGGCGTGAATGGAGGGACGAATGGAGACGTGTCGTCTTCAGCGATGAGAGTCGCTTCTGCCTTGGTGCCAATGATGGTCGTATGCGTGTTTGGCGCCGTGCAGGTGAGCGCCACAATCAGGACTGCATACGACCGAGGCACACAGGGCCAACACCCGGCATCATGGTGTGGGGAGCGATCTCCTACACTGGCCGTACACCACTGGTGATCGTCGAGGGGACACTGAATAGTGCACGGTACATCCAAACCGTCATCGAACCCATCGTTCTACCATTCCTAGACCGGCAAGCGAACTTGCTGTTCCAACAGGACAATGCACGTCCGCATGTATCCCGTGCCACCCAACGTGCTCTAGAAGGTGTAAGTCAACTACCCTGGCCAGCAAGATCTCCGGATCTGTCCCCCATTGAGCATGTTTGGGACTGGATGAAGCGTCGTCTCACGCGGTCTGCACGTCCAGCACGAACGCTGGTCCAACTGAGACGCCAGGTGGAAATGGCATGGCAAGCCGTTCCACAGGACTACATCCAGCAACTCTACGATCGTCTCCATGGGAGAATAGCAGCCTGCATTGCTGCGAAAGGTGGATATACACTATACTAGTGCCGACATTGTGCATGCTCTGTTGCCTGTGTCTATGTGCCTGTGGTTCTGTCAGTGTGATCATGTGATGTATCTGACCCCAGGAATGTGTCAATAAAGTTTCCCCTTCCTGGGACAATGAATTCATGGTGTTCTTATTTCAATTTCCAGGAGTGTATTTGAGACCTGGGTATCTCTATACTGAACCTTCATTTCTTCAACATCAAGTATGTCTATCTGAGTTCTAATGATAGAAGAGCAAATTTTCCTTGTTGTATAGTCCTACGAACAAAAAGAAGTCTCAGAATATTGTCACGTAGAAGAAGGTGTAACTAAGTGAATGACAAACACTAACTTCACTTAACGAAGGTCTATTCAGCACATACAAGAGCGCGGAGCGAACTGCCTCCGGCCAGAACACATACAGTATATATACAGCTACAGAACATTCCAGTACAATGCTTCCTGACATTTGTGGATATTTCTAGAATGTACTTGAACCTATTATAGAAATTAAAATTGTACAACCCAGAACTCTCAAACCTCCATGTAACAGTTTAGTACCATATCCACCACACAACGGTGTTACTCAGCTACTTCTGCGAGGTTGCTCCCTCCTTAAGAGAACAGCGTCTCGGTGTTACGTCGTGCTGGTCCGGGAACGAGTCATCGGTCCTGCATACCCATGACTGACGCTCTCCCTGGCGATGATATTCTTAGAACTTCTTTTGCTGCTACGCTCTTCCTCATCTTTCCGCTTGTTGCCTGTCGTTCGACCTTCGATTTTACTCTGGGTTGCAGCATCCTTATAGGGCTTCATTCGTAGGACGTGGACCGTATCTCTGATCTTTTGGCGTCTTGTGTCGGAGTCGAAATCTTCAACTTCATAAGTAACATCAGACAACTGTCTTACAACCTTATAAGGTCCAAAGTAGCGCCTGAGGAGCTTCTCAGAGAGACCAACCTTCCGAACTGGACTAAAGATCCTGACGGGGTCACCAGGCTGGTAGACAACAGGGAAGTGGCTCGCGTCATACCTTCGGCGATTGTTTTCTTGAGACTGCAGCGTGAGGAGTCGAGCTAACTGCCGAGCTTCCTCAGCTCTGGTTAACACCTGGCCGATGTAGTAGTCGTCCATGTTATCAGGATTGAACGGAAACAGTGTCCATCGTCGTAGTCGCCCACGCCCATGCAGCAGGAAAAATGGCCTAAATCATGTGGTGTCTTGTTTGGCGGAGTTGTAGGGAAACGTCACGAAAGGTAGCACCCCATCCCAGTTGTTCTGCTCAACATTGAAGAACATTGATAGCATGTCGGCCAAGGTTTTATTAAGGCGTTCAGTAAGCCCGTTAGTTTGCGGATGGTAGGCAGTCATCATGTGATGAGTAATGTTGCACAGATGGTTTATCTCTGTCACAAGACTCGATAGGAAAAGTTTCCGTCGATCCGTAATTGAAGACCTTGGGGCACCGTGTTATAATACAATGTCTTCCACGATGAATTTGGCTACCTCGAATGCTTCGGCTGTTTTTACGGCTTTTGTAAAGGCATAGCGTGTCAGATAATCAGAGCAAACAATAATCCATCTATTGCCACCAGCAGACGGAAATCGTCCGAGGAGGTCAATCCCAACACGCTGGAAAGGCGTTTCGGCTGGTGGAATTGGTATGAGTTGGGCAGGTGGTCTCTGAGGAACTGCGTTTCACCTCTGGTACTCTCGACAGTGCGACACATAGTGACGGACACTCCTAAATAAACTTGGCCAGAAAAATCTCTTGCGGATCTATCGTATGTCTTAACGAATCCTAAATGTCCGGCCTCAGGTGTGTCATGGAATTTCTGTAGAACATCTAAGCGCATGTGTTTAGGAATCACTGGTAGCCACCTCTTTCCTAATCGATCAAAGTTTTTCTTACAAAGTAATCCTTTAACTACCTTAACTTGTCCTTTCACATCCTCTGACCGATTTAAGGTAAGCATAATTTGAGATATCTTGGCGTCGTTCTTCTATTCAGCAAAGAAATCCTGGAGTGCAGCGAGACAGATACTATCTAAATCAAAGCCTTGATGGTCTTGCACAGGGTTTCTTGAGAGATAGTCAGCATCTTGGTGTTTTCTTCCACTTTTGTGCACTATGTTAATGTCACACTCTTGAAGACTTAGTGCCCATCTGGCGAGTCGTCCTGTTGGATCCTTAAGACCTGTCAACCAACGAAGTTAATGATGGTCTGTAACAATTGTGAATTGTCTCCAATAGAGATACTGTCGAAATTTGCACATGGCCCAGATCACAGCAAGACATTCTCCTTCTGTAGTTGAGTAGTTACTCTCGGCTTTTGTAAGTGTCCTAGAAGCATAGGCTATAACCTTCTCTTTTCCATCCGAAATTTTCACCAGAACAGCACCGATCCCATACCCGCTGGCATCTGTTTGTAGTTCTGTAGGTCCTCTCTCATTATACAGTCCTAGTACAGGGTCAGTCGTCAGAGCTTTTCGCAGAAAATCGAAAGAATCTTGTTGAGCACCACCCAAGATAAATTTAGTATCAGACTTTGATACCTTTTGGAGTGGCCTGGCTTTGACACAAAAGTCTTTGATAAAACGACGGTAATAAGAACATAATCCGAGAAAGGTTCCCACATCTCTAATACTTTTAGGAATAGGAAATTCCGTTATAGATCTCACCTTTTCTGGGTCTGGCTGCACACCTTCGTTTGACACAACGTGTCCAAGTATTTTGATTTCTTTTGCTCTAGAGAGACACTTTCTTGGATTAAGTTTCAGTCCGCCTTGTTGGGGACACTTAACAACGGCCTCAATCTTTTTATCAAATGTCCCTGAGAACACTACAATGCCATCTAAATAACAAAGACACATCGTCCGCTTCAGGTGAAGTAGAAAATTATTCATCATCCGTTCAAAAGTTGCTGGTGCATTACACAAACCAAACGGCATTACCTTAAACTCATACAGGCCCTCAGGGCTCATGAATGTACTTTTCTCACGACCAGCCTCAGCTTCTTCGAATTGGCAGTATCCCGAGTACATGTCCATGGTTGAGAAAAGCTTAGCCCCCTTCAGACAATCTAGTATATAGTCAATTCGTGGAAGAGGGTAAACGTCCTTTTTAATTATGTTAATAAGCTTCCTGTAATCAACACAAAAGCGCCAGCTGCCATCCTTCTTCCTGACTAGGACCACTGATCACGACCATGGGCTCTGCGAAGGCTGAATGATGTCATTCTTCATCATTTTCTCTACCTCGTCGCGAATTATTCGATGTTCCGTTGCTGACACACGGTATGCTCTCTGGATTATTGGCTGATGGTCTCTAATCCTAATCCAGTGCTTCACCGTCGATTTGTCTAATTTGTTCCTCACCTGTGGATTGAAGCATTCAGAGAACTCTTGAAGAATGGCAAGTAGCTTCATCTTTGGTTCCTTAGTGAGATCTGGTGATAGTCGAGCTAGAAGATCTTGTCTCATAGTGGTAACGCTAATTTCGCCCACAGACTCGGCATGAGATGTTTCTTGACGCTCAGCCGTTCTTCAATTAACGGCTCAGCGTTTGCTACTCACGTGCGTCTTGGAAGGATCTGCCGTTTTCGGCGACAGTTAACTATCCACAATTCACCGAATCCGTTCTTAAATGAGACGACAGAGGCTGGGATGACCAAGTTATGCTTCAGTGGTATGCTTCTCTTACATTCCGCTATAAGATCCATGGGTTGATGCATGGCTTGACACGGCTGACTGCAGGAATGATCTCGTCATCCAGCACACATAGTCTCCACACACTCGAATGCGCATCTTCCTGTCCACAGTATCTCATCTCGTCTAGCATAATCTTCGAGCGACCACAATCTATAATTGCCTGAAAATCTTTCAAAAAGTCCCATTCGAGAACAACGTCATGACTACACTCTTGTAAGACGATTAAATGTAAGGCCTGTGTATGGCCACTTATACCCACACGAATGGTTCATCTTCCTGTAGGTTTTACATACACTACAGGCCATTAAAATTGCTACACCAAGAAGAAATGCAGATGATAAACGGGTATTCATTGGACAAATATATTATACTAGAACTGACATATGATTACATTTTCACGCAATTTGGGTGCATAGGTACTGAGAAATCACTACCCAGAACAACCACCTCTGGCCGTAATAACGGCCTTGAGACGCCTGGGCATTGAGTCAAACAGAGCTTGGATGGCGTGTACAGGTACAGCTGCCCATGCAGCTTCAACACGATACCACAGTTCATCAAGAGTAGTGACTGGCGTATTGTGACGAGCCAGTTGCTCGGCCACCAATTACCAGACGTTTTCAATTGGTGAGAGATCTGGAGAATGTGCTGGCTTCCCGGGTTCGATTCCCGGCGGGGTCAGGGATTTTCTCTGCCTCGTGATGGCTGGGTGTTGTGTGCTGTCCTTAGGTTAGTTAGGTTTAAGTAGTTCTAAGTTCTAGGGGACTTATAACCACAGCAGTTGAGTCCCATAGTGCTCAGAGCCATTTGAACCATTTTTTTGAATGTGCTGGCCAGGGCAGCATTCGAACATTTTCTTGTATCCAGAAAGGCCCGTACAGGACCTGCAACGTGCGGTCGTGTATTATCCTGCCGAAATGTAAGGTTTCTCAGGGACCGAATGGAGGTAGAGCCACGGGTCGTAACACATGTGAAATGTAGCGTCCACTGTTCAAAGTGCCGTCAATGCGAACAAGAGGTGACCGAGACGTGCAACCAGTGTCACCCCATACCGTCACGCCAGTATGGTGATGACGAATACACGCTTCCAATGTGCGTTCACCGTGATGTCGGCAAACACAGATGCGACCATCATGATTCTGTAAACAGAACCTGGATTCATCCCAAAAAATGACGTTTTGCCATTCGTGCACCCAGGTTCGTCGTTGAGTACACCATCGCAGGACCTCCTGTCTGTGATGCAGCGTCAAGGGTAACCGCAGCTATGGTCTGCGAGCTGATAGTCCATGCTGCTGCAAACGTCGTCGAACTGTTCGTGCAGATGGTTGTTGTCTTTCAAACGTCCTTGTCTGTTGACTCAGGGATCGAGACGTGGCTGCACGATCCGTTACAGCCATGCGGATAAGATGCCTGTCATCTCGACTGCTAGTGACACGAGGCCATTGGGATCCAGCACGGCGTTCCGTATTACCCTCCTGAACCCACCGATTCCATATTCTGCTAACAGTCATTGGATCTCGACCAACGCGAGCAGCAATGTCGCGATACGATAAACCGCAGTCGCGATAGACTGGAATCCGATCTTCATCAAAGTCGGAAACGTGATGGTACGCATTTCTCCTCTTTACACGAGGCATCACAACAACGTTTCACCAGGCAGCGCCGGTCAACCGCTGTTTGTGTATGAGAAATCGGTTGGAAGCTTTCCTTATGTCAGCACGTTGTAGGTGTCGCCAACCTTGTGTGAATGCTCTGAAAAGCTAATCATTTGCATATCACAGCATCTTCTTCCTGCCGGTTAAATTTCACGTCTGTAGCACGTAATCTTCGTGGAGTAGCAATTTTTATGGCCAGTAGTGTATTTCCTATTAGCCACCTTCAGCAGAGATGTTTTGTTGTTGACGAATACGGTTTTCTGCAACTGGCGACGGTACTTCTCCGATATGACTGAATATAATGCTGCAGACTCCACAAGAGCTTGGGCTGCTCGGCCATCCATGAGAACTTCGACGTAGTTTCCTATCAGTTTTGTAGTGATCGACGGCGGAGTATTTTTCTCTTCGGCGGCCTCACCTCCAAGGAAGATCGCACCCTTTAGTTTTCCAGGTTGCGGCGGCTAGGTGATCGGCTGGAGCTTCTCAACGGCGATGGAGACATTGATCGGCGTGTTGGGGAGCGTCCTCTCCAGTGGCTAGCTTGCGGCGATGGTGACCTACGTCGTCCTGCACCCACATCTTCTTGTTTATCTTCGTCGTCCCGGAGTTGGTGTCGGCTAAGATCGGTCTGCTGTCTTCTGGCGCGGGCGTCATCAAATATCCGCCGCCTTTCTCGACAATAGCACACCACATGTCCCGGTCGTCCACAGTGGTAATATACTGGTTGGTTATGCTGGGTCCTCCAGACGTCAGTCTTCCTTGGTGCCCAAACAGGTTCCTGATGCGGCATTGTAGGATCGTAACTCCGTCTTTGTCTCGACTTTTTCGCCGTTCTAAAGGGAAATGAAGGACGAGAGATTGGGTTCCATGTCTGTTCCTCTTCCTCCCTTATGACCTCTTGGCGCGTCTCAGTTTTTTGCTCGCCGTACAATTCAAGTGCCTTCTGAACTTCCTCTCTCATTATCTGACGAAGAACAGTTGTGAAATCAGTTGTTTCGTTCATTACAGATATCGATACGACGTTTGAAAGCCGTTCAAACTTCTTGCGTGCAGTTCTTTTTTGATGCATTGTCTCGACATTCTGGCACCATTTTATGAAGTCGTCTGCTGTCGAAACCTCCTTCAGGATTAGGGCTTGATTCATGTCCTCAGCAACATCCTTCTTGAGATGTGTAACCTTATCTTCGTCCTTCATTATAGGATCCATTATTTTACATAGCTCCAAGACGTCTTGAATGTTGGATGCTGTAGTTTCTCCTGGACGCTGTGCCCTGCACTTTAATTTATCTTCAGCCTTGCACTTATCGTTGTGTTTCGCCGAAATACTTGCGCAGTTCCGCCTGCAATACTTCCCAGCTTGTGAACTTCTCCTCGTTGTTCTCATACCATTGTTTGGCAGCGCCCTCCAAGTAGAAAAATGCGTTAGCTAAGAACACGGTGTCATCCCATTTGTGAAAGTTGGCTATACGCTCATATACTTTAGTCACTTATTTGAATATTGGCCATCGTCACCAGAGAACCCGGAAGAATGTCTTATGTGGTGGCACACCGTTGCTGTAATCGTAACGTCCTCTTCCTCTACTGTCTCCGATAGACTGCGATCTGTTGAATATGGCTCGAACTCGGGCTTCTCGCGACGTAAACGTCGGCTCTGTTGTAGTCTGATGGAAGCCACGGTGTCGTCGATAATGTGCGCTGTCACAAGTTCAATACCCAGCGCCTCCACCAGAATAATGTCACGTAGAAGGCAGTGTAATTAGATGAATGACGAACACTAACTTCACTTAACGAAGGTTTATTCAGCACTTGCACATACAAGGGCGCAGGGAGAACAGCCTCCGGCCAGGACGCATACAGTATATATAAAACTACAGAACATTCAGTACAGTGATTCGTGACATTTGTGGATACTTCTACAATGTACTCGAACCGAATATAGAAATTAAAACTGTATAGTGCAGGTGGGTTCTGAACTCAGACCCTCCTTACAACAGTTTAGTATCATAACCACTACACCACCGTGTTACGCAGCTTCTTTTGCGATAATATCAGTAGAATTAGTCCTTGCTACATTACTGATTATAAATTTTGTATTACTGATTACTGTATTCTTCAGTGCTGTATTAGTCAGTTTTATTCGTGGTAAATCACTGTTTTACTTTTTTGGTAAGTCCTTAAAGAAAACTTTTCAAATCACTAGACTGCCACCCTATACTCATTCGTAAGAGTTCCTCCATTAAATAAATAGCTTTCGTAAATGCCATTCTCTAACATAAAGATTCTGGAACAATACCTCTTAAAAAGTCAGTTACGCTTAAGTGATGATTGACATCTTTGCTGTTTATGTACACTAAGATAAAAAATGTAATCAAGTACATAACGGATCGCAAACTTGAAGTAGGGATATATGTTGTATTGAAACCTTCTGTCCGAGGACCGCTCTGATGAACCCTTACTCACACACACACACACACACACACACACACACACACGCGCACACACACACACACACACACACACACACACACACACACACACACACACACACCAGCTCCCTCCATTGTCAAAGCAACTATGCCTTGAATAACAGAAGGAGTACATTGATTGGACACATCCTGAGGCAAAAAGCTGTGCCATGAAGCTATTTTCTCCTCATTTCGATTCGGCACCTCTTCATTGCCTATCTGATATTCTCATTTAATTCTAAAAGTTTTCCTCTTCTTCTTGTCTGTATCATTTATTGCCCACATATCACTTCCACACAATGTTACGCACCAAGCAAATATGTGAAAAATAAGTCTTATAACACTTATATTTATGTGGTGTTAATATCTTTAAAGAGAAATTTTATTTGTTATTGATAGACTACGTTTTATATCCTATATTCTTCCCCCTTTTTCAGCTTGTTTGCAGTCCAAAAACGCAAAACTTGTTTACTGCTTTTAGTGTTTAATGTCATAGTCGCATTTCCCCAACATGCCATTACTTAATTCGGCTAAAACCCATTGAAGTTAAAAATTGAGGATACGTTGTTAACGCTGCTGTTTTGGCTGAGAGTAAAGTAAATAAGGAAAAGCACCGAACGATGCGTAGTGCAAACGAAATCAAAACTATTTATCAAGACTAGCTGTCACGTAGGAGGAGGAAGTAAGGATCTGCGCCATTTACAAAAAAATGGTTCAAATGGTTCTGAGCACTATGGGACTTAACTTCTAAGGTCATCAGTCCCCTATACTTAGAACTACTTAAACCTAACTAACCTAAGGACATCACACACACCCATGCCCGAGGCAGGATTCGAACCTGTGACCGTAGCGGTCGCGCGGTTCCGCCATTTACAAAGGAGAGCCACACGAAATGCTGAAAGAAGATACTACTAACTTAAAATGTTTGCTAGAGCACCGAACGCCAGCTAGTGTCACACACCGACACTGATGCAACTAGTTTTATGAGCACTGGGAATATATCGTACATAGATGAACACTCGAAAATATACTGTTAATAAATGTTGGTAGAAATTAAGGAGGAATATAACATGAGAAAAAGAAATTATTATTTCGTTAGAGAAGAAAGACAAATGCTGTAAAATCCTAATCAGTGGGAGATTTTTTTCAGTCGTACTTCAAATCACCAAGTATTTGCATAATCGGTAATATTGGTGCTACTGCAGAAAGTAATAAACCCGTCAAAGACCGAAGTAATCACTGGGCGCCTACTTAAAACCAAGGGACCAGCAGTAGGGTAAAACAGATCATCTACGTAAAAGATAGAAATTCATAAAAGAGTCGCAGATGAGATATGCAGAAGTGGCGTATGGAGCAACTTCCACTATCTCGTGGGCACTAGTTCCAGAGAGTCACCTGAAAGTCTCTGCGTCGGAGACGTACCTAGAATGATTATGGAAGAGGTAGCACGCCATCAGATAGCGAACAATCGATCACTTAGCCTTATAGGAGGGCGTAGAGAAGACTAGAACGCGTTACCCTCTTCTCTCTCTCTCTCTCTCTGTCTCTCCCCCTCCACCTTCGTTCTCTCTCTCTCTAACGTGTACCAAACCTGTAGGAAATGTTCTGACAGATGCAGTGCTTTTGGTGCTTTTGGTACTACAGTCCAAGAATACTCCCCTGTAATGAGTGCCTGCGAGAAATATACGCCTGCCGGAGTGGCCGAGCGGTTCTAGGCGCTACATTCTGGAGCTGCGCGACCGCTACGGTCGCAGGTTCGAATCCTGCCTCGGCCTGGATGAGTGTGATGTCCTTAGGTTAGTTATGTTTAAGTAGTTCTAAGTTCTAGTGGACTGATGACCTCAGAAATTAAGTCCCATAGTGCTCGGAGCCATTTTTGAGAAATATACCTCACTAGCGCCAATCTGGACCTTCGAAAATGAACGTAGTTGAATAAATGAGGCAGGAAAGTACTCAGCCATGTGCACGAGGTTTCGTTTGTCATTTGCATGCACTCCTTATTACACTGTGTGCAGTACTGGTTGCGGTGAACGCAGAAAATGCAGCCGAGAATGTATAATAAAACTGCGCCAGAGGTGGCGAAACAAATTTAGCACCCGCTTCTAAAATTAGAACCTCCAAGAACCTCTGGCGAAGCAACACAGCAGCATGGAATCGTCAGGTTCTCCAGATTCAAATGTGAAGCGGTTAGGGTGCGCTGTTTACTACTTCCTCTCTCGATGGTGTTTATAGTTCTATCAGAAGTGACGTCATTACACACTGAGTGCATCGTCCGGTGCTGACAAGCGTCACAGCAAATCAGCGTCGATTTGCTGGTGGTGTCGACCAAGTGATCGACGGGAGTTATAACAGCTGCGGTGAAATCGTAGTGATTCCGAGCACGTATAGATCGCAAAGTTATTCAGATATTACTCTCAATACCAACTGGTCTCGTGTTGATCTATTGTAAAATTTTATTTGCATTAACAGCTACAGTACAACCGATACCGGGCGTCGCAGGAACAAATTTCCAGTAGCTACTAAGGAATACTGTTACATCTCTAATGGAAGTACGGGTTATTTGATTAAGTAAACTCAAAGGTCGCACGCACTGATCCTTAGAAATTTGCTGGTAACAAGTCTGGTCAAATGGCTGACATATTTATTGAAATTCTGTAGCAGATGTCATGACGGTTAACGGAAGTCATAGAATGATGCGGAAAGCGTGGAGTTCTGATAACTAAAGCTCACATATCGTTTCAATTCAATACAAGGAGAGGCACAAACTTGAAAGTGCGGCTATCATAATACGTGTCACTATATCAAACATCCGACACTTCGTCTTCTACAACGTACACCTTATCAACAAACTGTACTGAAATACGTACACATTTCAGTCTTTTTTCTTTTTTCTCGTTTAGCAAATTTATAGTCTCTGAGTGTTGTTATGATCAAAACCAGCATTTCTCGAGAATGTTATAATGCATATGTACATTAGATCTCTGTACATTATATCGACATTTCTAAGTTACTGGAGTATGTGCGCTACCTTTTGGAATTATTCTCGCTCTCTGTCCATCAGTAGGAGGGAGAACATGTTTGTGCTAAGTTTCACAGGATTCGTGCTTACATGTTTACTGATTAGGTGGTCACTGTTTCTTGATTTTACTTGCACATGATACTGTGTAGGAACCATTAGCTTATTATATCACATTGACAATATATTGTACTCGCACTAGTAATGATTATGTCGTGTGCTAATAGACAGATAGTCCCACGATTGGAGGTCTTGTTGTTTATATATCATATGACACGTATACACGGATTTGTAAAACAACTCAATTTCTTGTAATAATTAAATTGTTAATAACTACAAGCTTTCTAAAAACCGAATACATGACTAATGTGATGTCATTTTAAGCCCACTTTGAAATAGCTTTACAGCTTAAATTGCCAAACGGTGGTTTAAGTAAACGATGTTCTATTCAAATATACAAATTCGGTGGCAATAATGTTGTCTTTCAAGAAACAAGAATTATTAGGACTGTGAACAGTTAATGACTGGTTCCGATTACATCTGCGAAACAGAGTACAATGTGGACACTCATGTCTAAAATCTATCAAATCCAAAACATTTGACTTAGAAAATTGTCTTAACCAGTACCATATATACATCATTGCAGAATCTGTACCATGAAATGACAGTGAGTGTAAAGAGACAACTAAAGCCAACAAGTTTCAAAAGCCAAAAAGCATATACTTTTCAAGTAACACACCATTCAGTCAAGGATTACATGTGTAACGCACAGCAGAGATTGAGGGAAACGTAACAACGATTAATAATACACTGAAGGGCCAAAGAAACTGGTACGCCTGCCTAATATCGCAAAAGTGCCATAACACATCGTGGCATGGACTCGGCTAATGTCTGAAGTAGTACTGGAGGGAAATGACACCATAAATCCAGCAGGGATGTCCTTAAATCTGTAAGAGTACGAGGGCTTGGAGATCTCTTCTCAACAGCACGTTGCAAGGTATCCGAGATATGCTCAATAATATTCATGTCTGGGGATTTTGGTGGACAACGGAAGTATTTAAACTCAGAAGAGTGTTCCTGGAGCCGCTCTGTAGCAATTATGAACTTGTGGGGTGTCGCACTGTCCTGCTAGAATTGTCCAAGTCCGTCGGAATGCACAACTAACATGAATGGATGCAGGTGATCAGACAGGATGCTTACGTATTTCTCACCTGCCGGAGTCGCATCTAGAGCTATCAGGTGGCCCATACCACTCCAGCTGCACACGCCCCACACCATTACAGACCCCTACCAGCTCGAACAGTCCCCTGTTGACATGCTGGGTCCATGAATTCATGAAGTTGTCTCCATACCAGCAAACGTCCATCTGCTCGATACAATTTGAAACGAGACTCGTCCGACCAGGGAACACGTTTCCTGTTATCAATGGTCCAATGTTGGTGTTCACGGGACCAGGTGAGGCGCAAAGCTTTTTTGTCGTGCACTCATCAAGGGTATGCGAGTGGTCCTTTGGCTCCGAAAGCCCACATCTATGGTGTTCCATTGAATGGTTCGCATGCTGACACTTTTTGATGGACCAGCATTGAGATCTGCAGCAATCTGCGGAAGGGCAGCTTTTCTGTCACGTTGAACGATTCTCTTCAGTCTTCGTTAGTCCCGTTCTTGCAGGATCTTCTTCCGGCCGAAGCGATGTCGGAAATTTGATACTTTACCGGATCACTGATATTCACGGAACAATAGTGAAATGGTCGTACGGGAAAATCCCCACTTCATCTCTACCTCGGAGATACTGTGTCCCATCGCTATTGCGCCGACTATAACACCACGTTCAAACTCACTTAAATCTTGATAACCTACTATTATAGCCTCAGTACCGATCCAACGACTGTGACAGACTCTTGTTATCTTACATAGTCGTTGCCCACCGCAGCGCCGTATTCTGCCGGTTTACATGTCTCTGTATTTGAATACGAATGCGTATACCAGTTTCTTTGGTGCTTCAGTGTAAAACGCCTATGTCGTTCTAGAACGTGCCTTTACAGTATTATGTATCCTTCTGCCAAATATACGCACATATCAGGAAGACATGATAATCTCCTTTTTAGTTTCCTTAGCACAACAAGGCAAAAATGTATGTAAATGAAGTCACTTAGACGTGGAGAGTGACGGAAAAAATTCGTGTAGCTGATATGGCCGCAGAGATTAATTTCATACGGTTGTTTCATTCGACTGAAAAATCTGACTGCACGAAAAAACAGTCAACTGGTCAATTTGTAGTTAAAAGAAGTCGATTGTCCCATCACTACCGTAGGTACATTTGCGACCTATGGTTAAGTGGCAAATTTTGCTCCATTGCACAATCCTTATGCTCATGTTATCTTATTCTCAGATGTTTTTAATTCTGTACAACAAAAACAAAATGTAAAGGTTTAGAATTTACGTACCGCTAAAGAAAATATTTTTGCAGGAAATGTGTTATAATTCCTTATTAACACCCCATGAATTAGTTAGTCGCACTACCGAATCAACCACGGATTCACCTTAACGTGAATTTCACAACTCCTATCCCAATAAGTACAAAATATCCAGAACTGATTATCTCGGTGCAGAGGAGAAACAGACTTCACATTCGTGACGAATTCCATACCGAAAGTGGCTGGGAAGGAATTAGACACCTGTAGCAGTGAAGGTAATGAGCCGATAATGAAATGAATTCCTGACGAGCGTTTAAACACACACACACACACACACACACACACACACACACTCTCTCTCTCTCTCTCTCTCTCCCCCCCCCCCCCCGCCCCGCTTTCTCTCTCTCTCTCTCTCTCCCTCCCTCTCCCCCCTCTCCTATCACCTATCCCTGGCTAAAAATGGCTCTGAGCACTATGGGACTAAACATCTGTGGTCATCAGTCCCCTAGAACTTAGAACTACTTAAACCTAACTAACCTAAGGACATCACACACATCCATGCCCGAGGCAGGATTCGAACCTGCGACCGTAGCGGTCGCGCGGTTCCGGACCGAGCGCCTAGAACCGCTAGATCACCGCGGCCGGCCACCTATCCCTGTTCCACCCCTATATACACCCAGGACCATTTGTTTACAATCACATGCGTTGGTCTATTCTGACTTACGTCAGTCATTGGGTATATGTAGTACTGTAATCCCATGCATATCCCTGCATTACCAAATTAACCATTCTTGTTACTTTAGAATATATTAGGTCTACCTACCTTTTTTTACATCTGTTGTTCCATAAAGCTCTTTTGTCAGCAATTCAAGGCAGTGCCTGCAATTCAGTTACCTGATTTGCCCATCTAATGTTCAGTAATGTTCTATAGTACCACACTTCTGAAGCTTGTCTTGTCTGTACTGCTGATTGTTCATGTTTCATCACTATAAGGGGCAGTCAACTGAAAGCGAGTGTGAGTGAACTGTTTATTACTTCAAAAGTAATCGCCAAAACCGTTACTACAGGGCCCGCCACGATAGCCCAAACATGGCGCGTGCAGCGTGTGCGGGCCGCGGGCAGGCCAATCCCGACCTGTCACTAGCCTTTGCTCGGTTCTTCTAGGAAGCGCCGGCAACAGAGCGACGTTTCATTTACCATTGCCATACGACATTTTTCCGTCGTCACAACTCTCTGAATTCGACAAAATCGTGCCGTAAGAGGCGTTTAACCACCGCTACTCGTTGGTGGTATGAAGTACATTCACAGGTTCAGTGTCTGCAGGAAAAGAGGTAGTGTAGCAATCTACATTCGCAATCCTTTAAAATGAATGGGAGTGACTGAAGAGAGGAATGAGAATTCTCAACTCGCATCAGCGGCAGGCACTGCTTATTTGCTCTGAAACGATATTACAGTACCGTGTATAAAGAATTTAAGGATTTAATTTAATGAAAGAGCAATAAATTACATTGTTCAACAGAAAGTAGTCATTGTATTGTACTTTATAAAGAACTTTGTGCTAAATATGCAGGCATAGAGCACGTGAAGAAATTGGTAGTATGAATAAGAAAATTTCAGAAGTGGCAAGCATTATTCCATTGACAGTTGCAACAATTTTAGTGGAACTGAAATAAGAGTATGGCGACTTCATTTACATTAGTGCACTGTACGTTGGGTGAATCAAGGCGAACAATTTTTTAATTTAATACTCGCTATTGTCGAATATATGAAAGATAAAGGAGCCCAAGAAAGAGAAATAAAATATCCAGAATTGAGCCCAGATTTCACATTTTGAGTGGATTTGACTGCACGCTGCCCTCAGGAAGATACTGCAAGGTAACTTCTTTTTGATTTGATGGGAATGCATTTTAAAACGAAATCACATTGTAGAAGGCACACATTCTGACTAAGACAGTCCAGGTCCCTAAGCTGGAGTTAAAAGAAGTGAGATTCGAAGAATTCATTGTGGCGTTGTAAGAATTACGGTGATATTTTTATAAAGATTCTGGGGTCACTGTCAACCTTTCATCTGTTTCCGCGACTCTTTGCTGTTTCAGTTCAGAGCTCTCCTGTGCATGCGCAGATGTAACTGACTGACCTGCAAGGAAATTCCAGTTTCAATGACAAATCTTTTTCCGTTAACATTGCCTAAGACATCTACAATGATTTTTCTCAGGTAGAGTTTCCTAGGGACATACGGCCGGGAGTGCGGTGTGCAGACCACATGCCCCTCAATATCCTCATCGAGTGACGCCCGTGGGCTGAGGATGACACGGCGGCTGGTCGGTACCGTTGGTCCTTCATTGCCCGTTCGGGAGGAGTTTTAGTTTTTAGAGTTTCCTAGGCAATACAATGAAGTTTCAAAGGTGCTAAAATATTACGATCGACATATATGAGAGAAAGACATTTTTCCGATTATGAAACTAAACATGTCAAGATTATATGGCAACTTGAGTGCAAAACTCCGTCCGTATGCCGACAGTTCACGCCAGATAAAAATTATATTGTATTCAGAGCGCCAAAAATAATGGAAGAACACTGAAAATTTGTTTTGTTCGTGACCTGTGTTGTTGAGAAATGTGAAATACACTCCTGGAAATGGAAAAAAGAACACATTGACACCGGTGTGTCAGACCCACCATACTTGCTCTGGACACTGCGAGAGGGCTGTACAAGCAATGATCACACGCACGGCACAGCGGACACATCAGGAACCGCGGTGTTGGCCGTCGAATGGCGCTAGCTGCGCAGCATTTGTGCACCGCCGCCTTCAGTGTCAGCCAGTTTGCCGTGGCATACGGAGCTCCATCGCAGTCTTTAACACTGGTAGCGTGCCGCGACAGCGTGGACGTGAACCGTATGTGCAGTTGACGGACTTTGAGCGAGAGCGTATAGTGGGCATGCGGGAGGCCGGGTGGACGTACCGCCGAATTGCTCAACACGTGGGGCGTGAGGTCTCCACAGTACATCGATGTTGTCGCCAGTGGTCGGCGGAAGGTGCACGTGCCCGTCGACCTGGGACCGGACCGCAGCGACGCACGGATGCACGCCAAGACCGTAGGATCCTACGCAGTGCCGTAGGGGACCGCACCGCCACTTCCCAGCAAATTAGGGACACTGTTGCTCCTGGGGTATCGGCGAGGACCATTCGCAACCGTCTCCATGAAGCTGGGCTACGGTCCCGCACACCGTTAGGCCGTCTTCCGCTCACGCCCCAACATCGTGCAGCCCGCCTCCAGTGGTGTCGCGACAGGCGTGAATGGAGGGACGAATGGAGACGTGACGTCTTCAGCGATGAGAGTCGCTTCTGCCTTGGTGCCAATGATGGCCGTATGCGTGTTTGGCGCCGTGCAGGTGAGCGCCACAATCAGGACTGCATACGACCGAGGCACACAGGGCCAACACCCGGCATCATGGTGTGGGGAGCGATCTCCTACACTGGCCGTACACCACTGGTGATCGTCGAGGGGACACTGAATAGTGCACGGTACATCCAAACCGTCATCGAACCCATCGTTCTACCATTCCTAGACCGGCAAGCGAACTTGCTGTTCCAACAGGACAATGCACGTCCGCATGTATCCCGTGCCACCCAACGTGCTCTAGAAGGTGTAAGTCAACTACCCTGGCCAGCAAGATCTCCGGATCTGTCCCCCATTGAGCATGTTTGGGACTGGATGAAGCGTCGTCTCACGCGGTCTGCACGTCCAGCACGAACGCTGGTCCAACTGAGGCGCCAGGTGGAAATGGCATGGCAAGCCGTTCCACAGGACTACATCCAGCATCTCTACGATCGTCTCCATGGGAGAATAGCAGCCTGCATTGCTGCGAAAGGTGGATATACACTATACTAGTGCCGACATTGTGCATGCTCTGTTGCCTGTGTCTATGTGCCTGTGGTTCTGTCAGTGTGATCATGTGATGTATCTGACCCCAGGAATGTGTCAATAAAGTTTCCCCTTCCTGGGACAATGAATTCACGGTGTTCTTATTTCAATTTCCAGGAGTGTATAAAGCCAAGTACTACGCAGTATGACTGAACTGCCATTTAAATCAGGCTCGTTGGCAGTCTTCCCCACCGCGCGCTGATGCAGCGTGACATGGCTGTGGGGGAGGCTGAGCGCTTTGCCACTTGTGCCTGCACGTGGCTCACGAGCCCAAATCTTGGCGCCACTTTGTTAATAAATTTATCCTATTGTGGGACAAGACGGTCAGGACCATCATAGGAAGATGTTAGCTGTTGCATGACGGAGCCAGGTGTGCACGTCTCGACAGACGTGAATGTCTATCTCCAGAGCTCCCAAAATATGGAAATTGCATGAGGAAAGATCGGGACTGAGTGGAGGATGTGTAAGAGCTTCTCAGTGAAACTTCTGCAAAGTGTTCGAAACAACTTGCCTAAAACATTCCTTTCCACACGTTGCTAATGTGCTTTCGACAATGCTCCAGAAATTTCACTGGGAAGCCCTTACACTTCTTCAGCACAATCTCATTCTCCCCACATGCGATAGCCATGTTTTTGTAACACTGAAGAAAGACATTCATGGCTGTAGATTTGCTTTTACGAAGAGGTGCATTCCTGGGTACGATCTTAGTTATGTAAAAAAAAAGAAAGGAAAAAAATGGTTCAAATGGCTCTGAGCACTATGGGACTTAACATCTGAGGTCATCGGTCCCCTAGGCTTAGAACTACTTAAACATAACCAACCTAGGGACATCACACACAGCCATGCACGAGGCAGGATTCGAACCTGCGACAGTAGCAGCAGCGCGGTTCCGGACTGAATGGTCTAGAACCGCTCGGTCACCGCGGTGGGCCATGGTTCTGTAGGCAACACAAAAGATTTCTTCATAATGGGACTGACTGGTTTGTCTCAGAATGGGATAAGCGTATTAACAAATATGGTAATTACTTTTGAAATAACAAACAGTTTACTCACTTTTTTTCCCACGTGTCTCGTTTTCATTTCACTGCATCTTATGCATAAATCTACACCCAAGGAAAAGATTTTCAGAAAATACTTCCTAATACCGAAATTTGTGTTGAAAATTTAAATATTTATCTTTTTTAGAAACTCTCTTCTTACTTTTTGTATCGTCTTCACTCCACAATCATCTGTTATTTTGCTGCCCAAAATGCAAAACTCGTCTCCCACTTTCAAAGTCTTCTTTCCTAATCTAATCATTTCTGCATCACGTGACTTAGTTCAACTACACTCCATTACCCTTATTTTCCTTTCCTATAATAACTTTTAAACCCACTATGTATTCTGTTCAAACGATTTCAAAGTGTTGTGTCTCCTCTGACAGAATTACAATGTCGCAGGCAAACTTCAAAGTGTTTATTTCTTCTCCCAGAACATGAATTCCTTTGCCAAATTGCCCCACGTTCCTATTTTCTGCTTGCTCAGTTTACAGATTTCATGACATGGAGGTTCGCTACTCAGTAGTCTAAATGTTTTCTTAACTACTGCATCCCTCACATTTTCTTCGATTCTTATAACTACAGTCTGGTTTCTGTACAAGTTGTAGGTAATCTTGCACTTCCTGAATTTAATTGCTGATAGTATCGATTAATGAATTTATGAAAGACTTATTATTCGTTCAATTTGCGGGTGGGCTGCTGGAAGAACGACTGCTTGAACGACACGGTGCAAACCATTTGCCTAATTTTATTTGTACGATAGCTAGGCTAGATGCGGATGGGGCTGAAGAAAATTTATAGCTTCAGCTCTTAAAGTCGGTTATTGTAATTCTCTAAGCAGTTTCTCCAGAAATGTAACGCGGAAGAAAGCATGAATACAGGAATGTTTACAATCCTGTTTTCAGAATTACGAAGTTACTGGATGTTATGCCATGAATATACAGAAACACTGTGAGTTTTATACCCGTATAATGCGTAATAACATGTTGCCAACGCTAACTATTGAGAAAAATGATATACATCTTAACAATTGCCATCTCCGTCTGGAGCCATTTCTTTTAAAGACAGGTTTATAAAACTCGTGAGTGAAAACTCATACCGAGTAACACTATTTGTGTAATTTTTACTGAAGATTAGATGGTTCAAATGGCTCTGAGCACTATGGGACTCAACTGCTGAGGTCATTAGTCCCCTAGAACTTAGAACCAGTTAAACCTAACTAACCTAAGGACATCACAAACATCCATGCCCGAGGCAGGATTCGAACCTGCGACCGTAGCGGTCTTGCGGTTCCAGACTGCAGCGCCTTTAACCGCACGGCCACTGCGGCCGGCACTGAAGATTAGAATCAAAGTTAAATTTGAGGAAAACTTCGAAAGGCGTATCTTGCAGAATGCTACCCTATTAGTTTGAAATCACGATTTATGATGATTTGATTGAAATCAGTAGACAAGGATGCAGTACAGGGGGCACTTAACAGTAAAAATTACTACTTTTTACGCAAAATATAAAACTACAGAAATAATTTTCTGTATAGTGTGATTCATATTGTGCATAAAGATTGTTTCTGTCATCAAAATTTTCCTTTGCTTTATGTTTATGAGGTAATTAACAACTTTATATATTAATTAATTTATAATTAACTGATGTATAGCTGTTTTCTTACTTTCGATTGCCTGTACCGAGGTAGTTGAACAATGTGTCGTCTACACTGTGCGAATCCCTCTGGTAACTAATGAAATTGGAACGATACTGTACGTCATATGCAAAACATCACAGAAGAGGTACAGGAAAGTTAGTTCAAATAAGCAAGTATTTTCTTAAAAGACACATTATATCAATATTATTTGTTTTCTAGCTTCCAATTAATGTTAATGTTATCTGGCGTGTGCATAAAACCTATAACTAGACTTGAATGTTTGATTAACCGCGTAGAGTGACCGCTCGGTTTGAGGCGCCATGTCACGGATTGCGTGGCCGCTCCCGCCGGAGGTTCGGGTCCTCCCTCTGGCATGGGCGTGTGTGTTGTTCTTAGCATAAGTTACTTTAAGTTAGTTTAAGTAGTGCGTAAGTCTAGGGACCGATGACCTCTGCAGTTTGGTCCTTTAGGAATTCACACACATTCATTGAATGTTTGATTCACTCGCAGGTAGTCATACGAGTATATGTATTTAGTCCATAGTATCCGATATCAAACAAATCAGAAATTTTTCAGCCAAATTACTATTTTATAGGAATTACGCTGTGTGTGTTTGAAATACATGTCGTCTGACTAGGCCCTCCCGCCGGGTAGACCGTTCGCCGGGTGCAAGTCTTTCGATTTGGCGCCACTTCGGCGACTTGCGCGTTGATGGGGATGAACAACACAACACCCAGTCCCTTAGCGGAGAAAGTCTCCGACCCAGCCGGGAATCGAACCCGGGCCCTTAGGATTGACATTCTGTCGCGCTGACCACTCAGCTACCGGGGTCCGACTGAAATACAATTGAAATATTACTTTAATATGTCTCGTCAACGGAAGATATTCCAGTTTGCAGAAGTCACTCTGTTATCAAAAATGGTTCAAATGGCTCTGAGCACTATGGGACTTAACAGCTGAGGTCATCAGTCCCCTAGAACTTAGAACTACTTAAACCTAACTAACCTAAGGACATCACACACATCCATGCCCGAGGCACGATTCGAACCTGCGACCGTAGCGGTCGTGCGGTTCCAGACTGAAGCGCCTAGAACCGCTCGGCCACTACTGCCGGCCTCACTCTGTTATCGAACTTGTACAAACAGTCTGTCTGTTAACAATGAACAGTAGCGTATGATCGTAATAATGTAACGAATATGATGGAAATTGAGAAACAGTGCAGTACTCTTCTCCACGAGTGTGAAACAGTGACCGTAACCGACGTCACTGAGGTCAAGAGGTGGGTAGATAACGAATATAATAGCACTAGCACAATGATATTTTGACATAAGAATCACTCCCCTACACAAGAAGTTGATCTGTTAGCACAAGATTTTGAGCATAAAACAAGATGAAAACATCCAGGAATCAAAAACTTTTTGATCTTAAATGAGCGAAAACAATTTTATCTTCAAAACTCACGGGTTTCATGAGAGCAGGACAAAAAGAAAGGAAGCTGTCGTAACAGTCTGTTAGCGTGAATGGGTCTTACAACGTCTTTCACTAGGTGAAACGTCCCTTGAGTGTTACTGGTTTGTACACACACGTCATCGGCCTTTGAAATCAGTGCTCCAGATATACCACTGTGTATTATTGTCATCAGCGACCTTCACGCTACCAGCTTTTACGTGTACACTACTTACCATGTTCACATCTGCATGTACACACCACGAGCCATCGTACGCACATTGACAGAGACTAATTCTGGTGCCACTGCGAAACCATTCGCGAAAGGTGCGCGTGAATACGACTGTAGGTAAGCCAGCATATGAATAAAAAGATTGTAACAAGACTTAAAAAATGCATTTTTGTTCAAACATACACTTTTTTAAATGGAACAATGCTTATTGACCTTAACGAGCTAAAAGTAAGGTAAATTAGAATATCAGTGTTGTGGTACACATTCATAAAAGTTGGTGTTAAAATAAGTTTTGTACATTCACATTCATTATGTATATAAAATGTATTTTAACACCAACTTTTATGAATGTGTACCACATGTACTCTTTTTATCATTTGATGTACAACGCGACACTAAACCGTCTGCTGCAGTGAGGTATGTTTACCTCTGATACGTTGGGTGTTCCATAATAATTTTTATTTTTATTTATACTAAAATTAAGCTCCTTTTTATACAGGACTAGATGACGGTACACCACATACAGTGGCATTAAATTGATGTATATTACGGGGATGTAACCCACATATGCTGAAAAATGTCGTTCTAAATGTACTTTGACTATTAAAATGTAAAAATTCGTTGGAAATGTTATTTCAAATACCCAAAATAATCTTTCAGATTTTTTATGTTTCTGAGCAACAGTCGTACAATAATTTTTCAGTGAACACACCACCATTTGACTGTACTGTTGTTTATTTAATTACGGCCCAGGTTTCAGCCTTTTATGCCATTTTAGAATGAATGAGTTTATGTCGGTAACAATAGCTTATGTCATTAACATCTTTCTGATTTGAATATGGTATTTAAAGTTTTCCAAACCTGTCGTCTCCAATATTAATTCCTGCGATACAGCAAACGAAACTCCTTCAAATATAACATATTTCTCATGATATGCAAATGCCACACTCAGGTGTAATTTAATACATATTGTAATTTCGTAAAATCTTCTACCTCTAGAACCCTGTAAGCCTGCCAGTCCTTTTGAAATTGTACCTCAGTGCTCATACCAGGTTATGATTCCGGTTTCTGCGCAGAAATATATTCCCAGAAAATGAATATGGCCCAATAATAACGTAACCTGATTTCAAACTTAAAGTTTCGGAGAGGGAAAAGCTCTCGTATAGGGGAACGAAAAGAGGGCTTACTCAGAAATAAACAAGGGAGTTTTGAACTAGAACACTGATGTGAATCTCACAGTATTCTGAATCAAACTCTGATGAAACAGGGCCTTATAGGTTCAATGTGTGCAGGAGCAACGTTTTTTCATGTGTTGCCTACACTACACGATAACCTGAAAATGAAGAGATCGTGTGGTGGAAACAATAGTTTATTATGCCTAAGCTGGATTACGGAAAACTATTACTGAAGATAAATGCAGGGTCTGTAAGCATAGGTAGCGGTCCTCCTGAAGAAATTAGAATATGAGTTAACGAATTACTTTTTGTATGAAACAAATATTAAATATTCAAAAACGGAAGTAGGGTACACGTGGTGGAATTTCTAGAGCAAATAAAATATCTATGGTAACGAATTCGCGAAATCCAAACGTATGGAAACAACAGTATAATGTGCGAACAGATCTCATGTACAAAGTGAACCGTTATGGATAACGACAGTCATCGGAGTGGAACATTTAATAACACATTGAAATATCATGGCACACAATTACGTAAAAGTTAATTTGCAAATAGTTGAAAAATAGCCTTGAGAGTGACAGAAACTGTTAGTCATTTAAATTTACGGATGGTTAACTCAAAATCAGTTATCAATCACCTGATAACATTAAAAGCGATAACTATGGCACAACATTTACCATAGGAAGCCCGAATATAACATGAAACGCGAAAAGAACACGTCTTTAAATAACTTCAACACTGTCGACGTTTCTAGTCATGTGAATACAACCCGAATGTTCGTAGGTTGCTGCAGTATCACCATTATACTGAAACTTGGTGTTCGATTACTCTTACGTCAAAAACCCAAAACAAGAGTCTGAACCACTTTGTTCTGCTGTCCTGCCAAGGGCGAGAGAGACGAGAGAATGCTTTGACCTTAAAACTGCACGGCGTCTGCCACTAGACTCTGGAAGCAGACGCGCCCAGCACTCTGGCTGGCCCCGGTCAAAGCTCTGGCGTTGCTGCAAGAGATGTCTGCCATTTACTGCTTGTAAAGATGTACCACTCTTTCAGACAGTTGGCAGGTGGCTGATCGTGGTGGGTCTTCAGGTGACGTACGCATGGTGCATGGGTGTACAATTTATAAAAGGCACTCGCAACAAAACTGCGACCTATCAAACTGTAAAGCTCTCGCTCTTACCAACCAAACCCTTGAGGAAACACAACGCTCTTCTTCGGACCTTCTGTGTCTCCTCCATTAATACTACGTACTAAAGATCTCAGACCGACAAGCAGTACTCGAGAATTACTCGATCGAGTACTTCGTGAGCCGCCTGTTTAGAGGACGAGTTATATTTCCTTAGAATTCTCAGTTTGGCATCTGATTTCTCTTTTTGTCGTGTGCCGACTGACGTGATGCTATCGTGTTCACTTTCCTACCTTGCACTGATCTTTAAGACTTTTCGTGACTACTACACCCACCATCAACTACTACAGCCACCATCTGTCTTGTGTATTCTGATTTTGGTCCGTTTCAACTATTTTCCTCTTCTAAAGCTCCTTAGATAATCTTTTCATATTTCTAGGCCTCAGCCATGTAATAATGTTTGAATGATGATTCTTTCTTTTATATTTCTATCATGATTTCGGCCTTAAGTCGTTATCAAGTAAAACAATGTTGGGTATAATTAAACTTTGTTAAGTGAAGTAATCGTCAAGATCTATTGAATTGTGCGTCGCAGGCAAGTACAAAATCAACAAAATGTGTGGCAGACAGGTATCGAACAGGTTTTCTAGCCAAAACAATTCTTTTATGGCTGACAAACGTTTTTACTACCTGTCTGCAATACATTTGGTTGACTTTGTGTTTATCTACAAGGTGTGACATATAATCTTGAAGACGACTACACTGAACTAAGTCTAATTATACCCAGCATGGTTGTACTTGATAATGACTTAAGGAATAAATCATGACAGTTATATAAACTAAAGAAGCTGTGCAGTCAAATGGCGGAAATATCATTTAAACAATAATCTGTTCTTATTTTAGGAAAGGTCTTTCAAAGACATCTTTCCTTTCCTGTTCCTTTTTCAGAACTTCTTCATTTCGTTCTTAACCTATCCAATTAATTTTTAAGGTTCATCGGTAGCACCACATTTCAAATGCTTCTAGTTTCTTTTTCTCCTGATTTCAGGTGGTCCGTGGTTCACTACTGTACAACACAGTGCTCTAGACGTACAATCCTAGAAGTTTCTTCCTCAGTCCCATACTAATATCAGTAACATTAGAGCCATTTTACTGCAGAAAGCCTTCTTCGTCAGTGTCATTAAACTTCTGATTTTTCCCTTGCTCCGGCCATCCTGTGTAATCATGCTTTATAGATAAAACTGTATTACTTATTCCACTATTACGTTATTCCCAGTTTCTGTGTTTAGCGAGTAATTATTCTGCTTTTCATAGAACTAGTTTTATGTGGTCATATCCACTGACAGCATTCCTAACATAGATTCAGTCGCATGCAAACTCTGGATGATACCAATGCCTGGGATACTCGCTAATATTGGTTGCGAAGAGATTCCCCATTTCCATAATCATCATCATCATCAACAACAACATCAACAGTAACAGAAAACAATCTAAATCTGAGCTAAGGTAGTGTACGGATGTTAAGGTGAACCACGAATTAATGGGTGAATTCTGGAGCCATAGCAGCACATTATTTGTACTGGATTCCTCAGATGTGCAAAGATCTGCTACATCTGCTTCTGCAACTACGCTCTGCTAACCACCGTGAAATGCGTGGCAGGACGTACTTTCTATCGTTAGTCGGGAGGACAGCGTTTCAATCACTATTGGACCTCCCTGATTCAGATGTTTCACGATTTTCCCAGCCCGCTCAAGGCAAATAACGGGATTGTCTTTTTCTTTCACAGTCAGATCTTGCGCTCCATCTGTAATGATCTCGGCGCACCATATATCTATGTTTCTTACAGTTCTATTGACGGATGGAACTTGGAAAGAAAGACTTTACCGTGAGAGCGGTTTTTTGCCTGACTCTACTTACACAATCTCTGTCGGATCATCACTTAGGGCACTCAAGAATATTCGTTGTTTTCACAGTGAAAGACGGTTCTTATACGTTGCTGAGGACGTTCTTCTCGCGAAATGAATGACTTACTTTTTCGTGTAGTTGCCAGTTAAACTTTTCAACACTTCGTTGTAATCTCATGCCATCTAAAAGAGCGGGCAATCATTCATATGATCATTTTCTTATGCGCTGGATGTTCCTAGTGGATCCAACATGATATGCGTCCCATGAAGTCGAGCATTGTTCAGCTGTGGCCGGTACAAACGGGCGTGCAATCTCTTTTGGAGACAAGTTGCAGTTTCCCAGTTTGCTACCAAAGAATATTAGCGTGTCATTTGCTTTACCCACGAGTAAGCTTAATGTAGTCGTTCCAGTACGTCTCTCTTCACATTATTACTATCCAGACGACTCTTTGTCGAGGATAATAAACTGCGTCCTGCCTGTAACGTAAATTTCTATCCAGTCGCTATCCTAGTTAAATTTTCTTTAGTGGGTGTAGATGTTGCATTGAATAAAAAGCATTTATTAAGTCTAGGGACGCTGAATGAAACTTGTAACCGTTATCTACGGCATTGAGATTATAACGTGTCAAGAGGGTGGTTGAGTTTCTCGCGATGAGTGATTTCGGAACCTGTGCTATGTGGTACTCGCATTTCCTTAGCTACTCCTAAGAACTAAATCATTTCTTCCAGTCAATTTTGAACTTACAATGGATTAGACTGATAAAATGTAAGTCTTCACAGTGTGCGCGACGGGAAAAAATTTAGATAAATATCATGACGTAATAGGAAACAGAATTGAATGTAATGATAAGTATTCAGAAAATGTGTTCTAGAAAATTACGAGCGAGAAAAGCTTTTCAGATATCTCTTGCATTCAGAAGGTAAGAGCCTATAGACTACATCTATAAATATTAACTCCCTCCTCTGTTCATAGGGTCAGAACATTATTGGCGTTAGTTTGTTGTGGAATTATGTTAGACAGTCAATTCATATATTGTCGCAGAAGAAGCGCAGTAGCACCGAGGTGTAGTGGTTACGATATTAAACTGGAGGGTCGTAAGTTCAAAATTCACCTGGACTGTACAGTTTTAATTTCTATATTCGGTTCGAGTACACTCTAGAAGTATCCACAAATGTCAAGAATCATTGTACTGGAATGTGCTGTAGCTGCATATACACTCCTGGAAATTGAAATAAGAACACCGTGAATTCATTGTCCCAGGAAGGGGAAACTTTATTGACACATTCCTGGGGTCAGATACATCACATGATCACACTGACAGAACCACAGGCACATAGACACAGGCAACAGAGCATGCACAATGTCGGCACTAGTACAGTGTATATCCACCTTTCGCAGCAATGCAGGCTGCTATTCTCCCATGGAGACGATCGTAGAGATGCTGGATGTAGTCCTGTGGAACGGCTTGCCATGCCATTTCCACCTGGCGCCTCAGTTGGACCAGCGTTCGTGCTGGACGTGCAGACCGCGTGAGACGACGCTTCATCCAGTCCCAAACATGCTCAATGGGGGACAGATCCGGAGATCTTGCTGGCCAGGGTAGTTGACTTACACCTTCTAGAGCACGTTGGGTGGCACGGGATACATGCGGACGTGCATTGTCCTGTTGGAACAGCAAGTTCGCTTGCCGGTCTAGGAATGGTAGAACGATGGGTTCGATGACGGTTTGGATGTACCGTGCACTATTCAGTGTCCCCTCGACGATCACCAGTGGTGTACGGCCAGTGTAGGAGATCGCTCCCCACACCATGATGCCGGGTGTTGGCCCTGTGTGCCTCGGTCGTATGCAGACCTGATTGTGGCGCTCACCTGCACGGCGCCAAACACGCATACGACCATCATTGGCACCAAGGCAGAAGCGACTCTCATCGCTGAAGACGACACGTCTCCATTCGTCCCTCCATTCACGCCTGTCGTGACACCACTGGAGGCGGGCTGCACGATGTTGGGGCGTGAGCGGAAGACGGCCTAACGGTGTGCGGGACCGTAGCCCAGCTTCATGGAGACGGTTGCGAATGGTCCTCGCCGATACCCCAGGAGCAACAGTGTCCCTAATTTGCTGGGAAGTGGCGGTGCGGTCCCCTACGGCACTGCGTAGGATCT
Organism: Schistocerca serialis cubense; assembly: GCF_023864345.2. Lineage (NCBI taxonomy): Eukaryota > Metazoa > Arthropoda > Insecta > Orthoptera > Acrididae > Schistocerca > Schistocerca serialis. Next base: position 4,748,614 of record NC_064640.1, read on the forward strand.
TACGGTCTTGGCGTGCATCCGTGCGTCGCTGCGGTCCGGTCCCAGGTCGACGGGCACGTGCACCTTCCGCCGACCACTGGCGACAACATCGATGTACTGTGGAGACCTCACGCCCCACGTGTTGAGCAATTCGGCGGTACGTCCACCCGGCCTCCCGCATGCCCACTATACGCCCTCGCTCAAAGTCCGTCAACTGCACATACGGTTCACGTCCACACTGTCGCGGCATGCTACTAGTGTTAAAGACTGCGATGGAGCTCCGTATGCAACGGCAAACTGGCTGACACTGACGGCGGCGGTGCACAAATGCTGCGCAGCTAGCGCCATTCGGCGGCCAACACCGCGGTTCCTGGTGTGTCCGCTGTGCCGAGCGTGTGATCATTGCTTGTACAGCCCTCTCGCAGTGTCCGGAGCAAGTATGGTGGGTCTGACACACCGGTGTCAATGTGTTCTTTTTTCCATTTCCAGGAGTGTACATTGTATGTTGTTCCGGCCGGAGACAGTTCGCTCCACGCTCTTGTACGTGCAAGTGCTGAATAAACCTTCGTTAAGTGAAGTTGGTGTTCGTCATTCATCTAATTACACCTTCTTCTACGTGACAATATTATGACTTCCTCGTAGACGGAAAAATCCCTGTGTAAGAATCAATATGGGTTTCCCAACCACCAATTGGCTGAGACTGATTATCCAGAAGTCTCCTGAAGGCATTCCTTATTTCCTTCTTGTTTTTCAACCTTAGAAAATACCCTTGTTACATTTCTACCCTGCTGCATACTCAATAAAATTCGTGCCCACAGTATGTGAGTCCAGGTATGTTTATGTAGAAGTTTTAACAAACAGAATTAGGTACGTAACTTGAAATCCTTTTGATTTAATTGGTCACTCAAGCTTTCGACAACTTCTTCCGTCGCTATCGTGATCAACTCACTGCTGCAAGAGATGCAAACACTAGGCGATGAGGGTCCAGAGGAGCGGTCTGAGTCTACAATGAAGCAAGCGGCTTGGAAGGCGAGATGACCGAAAACCTGCATGTTGTTACTTGGCCCGTACTACCCGAAACTTCTATTAAATCCTCGAACAGGAAATCTTGTAAGATTTCTTCCTGCTGCGTGTAAGTTTGGTTAGAAATCTTTTTTCTTCACCGTTTACACAGAGTCGAATATTCGGCGTACGCAGTTATGACTCATTTCGAAACATGAACAATTTTGGGAGAAGTGAGCCATACTGGCCGTCGCCCACCTAATAGTGGGGCACGTTACGTTGTGGTGGCGTGACTCGAAGGACAAAGAAGTTATGTGTGCAATTAGGCATTTGGTGCCCACGCACATGTCAAATAATTTAAAAATCTTCTGGCATACATAGACAATTTGTACCGTTGTCACACACTATTCAAGAAGCTCTGGTACTAAATGTTAAAAGCAGTTCCAGTTGTCGGCACAGCACACTGGGTGCAGTGGCAACAGAACCGCGTGGCGACTTGAAAGCCTATAGAATCGATAAAATATCCATCTACCATCTACGAAAGACCACAATGCTGGGATCTGCATGTTTTATTTGTTGATACATCTCGCGTACCACAGCACGTGCTAAGTCTACGACTGGTTATTAAATATAAAATGACTCATTGTGATCTTCTTCGCCATGTTTAACGTGATCCTTTATGTGAATACATGTTAGTAACACACAGAGGGTAAGTAAGATACATAAAGTTTTATTCATCTACCTCTTTACATATAGTTTTATTTGTCCTACTCTCCTTTTCTTACAGATACTAGTAAGTTTGAATGAGATACTGCTTTTACTGAACATAACATTTTAATATTTAGATAGATGTTGATGACCCTTATATAACGTAATATCCCGGAAGATTGTCAGCTGTTAGTGAAATGTGTTGGCTTTATCGCTGTGTAGCTCTTGTTCCACGATCCACGACGGTGTTAATGTATAAGTCCAACGATCACGTATGAATGGTTTCGAAAGTTAATAGACAACAAAAAAATTTAGTGCTTCATCGCATAACTTCCATATGACTTCTATGTACTGATGACAAGCGCTATTTCCATGTGTCGGGTTTATAGATCTGCATACAGAATAAATAACGTAGAAACATTCTTCAAAAGTCTCATACAAAATGCGTAAAAAGACACTGAATGCGCGTCTGCCGCACGTGGACACCTCTTAGAACGGAGAGCCGATAATGGATCACCTAACCGACGTTCTCTCCTTGCCGCAACCACGTCTGGAGGCGCCCCATAAATCCTCATTTAGGTCCCTTAACGACTTACTGGGCCGCAGTATCCTAAACAACGTTCAGTCTCGTTCTCGACTAAAAGGCTTCCCTCTTGTGTAATTCGCCTTCGGTAGCTTTTGGGTTTACTTGCCTCGGCATCAGACTGAGGTCCCAGAATTTACAGACTGCCGAGAAAATCCAAGATACCATGAAAGAAATCACCTACCGGCGTACCTGTGATTCACAGACTGACGCTGTAGCTGCCACAGCCTAGTACAAACCGTGTCAGTATACTATCCATACTGCAGCGTTTGACTGTGGGATAGCTTCTATTTCTGCAAGCCACTGTATAATGCGTAGTGGAGGATGCTTCATATCACCGTTACCGAATTTCTACCCTACTCCGTTCGCGTCCTGAATAACGGGAAATTATCTCTATGAAATTGTACGCATCCTAAACTTGGTCATCTTATTCTCATGGTTCCTCTGGAATTTTCGACACGGTGGTAGCTAACTTGTCCCACATTGAATAGCTTTTCTCTATATTTACCCAACTGGGATTCGCCACAACTACACTGCCTTTATTCCATGTTAATTTCCCCTACCAATCCTGTTACACTTCGGTGAGAGCTATACCGACCCATTACAGTTGCAGAAGTATGTCTTTGAATTCGTTGATGTGTGTGTTGTGCCTACTTGAAAAGTATAACAAAGCAAGCTGGTAGTTTCCTATTCGTTCTTACTCGTTCCTGATACCAATACTGGATTTTTTCTTCTCTGACCTTTCTTCTATTAAGAGCACATATACGATACACACATGAAATAACCAATTTCTTTTTCAAGGAGTATTTAACTGAATTTCATTATTCACTGTGGAGTTTAATGATTACTGGCGACAATACTACATTTGTTTCATATGAAAACATTTTGTTTAAAGAAATAAATGTGACACCTCCAAACTAGTTGAACACAAAAGAACTGTCTCTTTCCAAAACCAGTTTCATGGCTTTGTTACCTTGTTTTCCTGTTTCCTAAAACATATACTTTCACAAAACTAATGTATCAGCTTTTTTAATGATTCAAATTATAAGAATGAGATTTTCACTCTGCAGCGGAGTGTGCGCTGATATGAAACTTCCTGGCAGATTAAAACTGTCTGCCAGACCGAGACTCGAACTCGGGGCTTTTGGCTTTCGCAGGCAAGTGCTCTAACCAACTGAGCTACCCAAGCACGACTCATGCCTCCTCTTCACATCTTCAATTCTGCCATTACCTCGTCTCCTACCTTCCAAACTTCACAGAAGCTCTTCTGCAAACCTTGCAGAACTAGCACTCGTGAAAGAAAGAATATTGCGGAGACGTGGCTTAGCCACAGCCTGGGAGATGTTTCCAGAATGAGATTTTCACTCTGCAGCGGAGTGCGCGCTGATATGAAACTTCCTGACAAATTAAAACTGTGTACCGGACCGAGACTCGAACTCGGGATCTTTGTCTTTCGCGTGCAAGCACTTGCCCGCGATAGGCAAATGTCCCGAGTTCGAGTCTCGGTCCGGCACACAGTTTTAATCTGCCAGGAAGTTTCAAATTACAAGACTTTACTCTTACAAACTCTTTGGTGAATTTGGGAGTCCCCGCGGACATCGAACTGCCCTCCCATAAAATAGTACGATTTTGAATTTTCTAAGTATATAGCTAGTAGTTAAAAACTTACTTCACTGTTTATTGTATCATTTCCTTCTTAATCCTCGTGTCTTATATATCCATATCCAAAATTGAGTAGCTTATTGACTTAAAACTTAAGAAAAAGTTAAGGACGAAGTAGATGAAGTAACATATTAACAAGTCTGCGGAAATGTATGAAAGTGCAATAGCATGCTGCCAGAGGTTTTAACTTGTGCACAGAAAGCTCGACGTCACCTGTAGTGAAATCAGAGTGTCTACAGTGCCATTTGCGGCTGGATCCACAACACAAGCAGTTAAAGGAACTGGAAAAGACAGTGTGTCAACCTGTGAGCAGTTACAGTGCGCAGTGATGGTGTTCTTCATTAAAACATGGCGAGGAGAAAACATTTGGATGGCTTAACAAGGGGAAAAAATCATCGAGAAACAGAAATAAGGATGAAGTGTGACGAGTGCAGCCCAGTAGTTTGGTTCTTCTCACAGCACTGTTTCACGTGCACAGCCAGCGTTCAGAACCACAGGCACTGCTGCCCGAATGAGATGAGGTGGTCAACCATGGTCAGCTACAGCAGCAGTTGACGCCTACATCGCGCAGCTGGGAGCCACGTCAAAAAGCGGCTGCAAATGCAACCACATGTATGAAGGCTACAAGGCACGCTCTCTCACACTCCGCAGTGGCACGGCGACTGCATGGAAGTGGGCTATTTGCACGACGACCAGTACGGTATCTTCTGTTGGTATCCACACATCGGCAGCATTGTATGCGATGGTGCCAAAAGCATATGGACTGGATCCTCGAGGAGCGGGGTCGCATGCTCTTCTCGGGTAAGAGTAGGTTCAGTCTGAACAACGCTTTTGGAAGTACCCTCACATGGCGAGAGGTGGGAACACGCAATGAACCCATGAACATCTACATCTACATCTACGTCTGCATGTACACATGGATACTCTGGAAGTCACACTGAAGTGCCTGGCAGAAGGTTCACCGAACCACCTCACAATTCTCTGTTCTTCCAAGCAGCATGGCGTGGCAGCGCGGTTTGAGGCGTCATGTCACGGATTGCGCGGCCCCTCCCGCCGGAGGTTCGAGTCCCCATTGAAAATGGATATGTGTGTTGTTCTTAGCATAAGTTAGTTTAAATAGTTTGTAAGTCCAGGGATCGATGAGCTCAGCAGTTTGGTCCCTTAGGAATTCACAAACATCTTGTTATTCAAATCTCGTACTGTGCGCGGAAAAAACGATCATGTATATCTTTCTGTGCGAACTGTGATTTCTCTTATTTTATTACGATGATCGTTTATCCACATATAGCTTGGCGTCAACAAAATATTTTCACATTCAGACGAAGTAGAAATTTTGTGACAAGATCCCTCCACAACGATAAACGCCTTTGTTTCTACTGATGTTCACCACAAATCATGTATCGTGTACGTGACACTCTCTCCCCTATTTCTCGGTAATACAAAACATGCTGCTGTTCTTCCAACGTTCGCAATGTTCTCCATTAATCATATCTCCAAAAGTGGACGGACAAGTGTAGTGTAGGCAGCCTCCTTAGTAGATCTGTTGAATCTTCTAAGTGTCCTGCCAATAAATCAGAGTCTTTGGTTCGCCTTTCCTACAATATTTTCTGTGTGTTATTTTTCCAATTTAAGTTGTTCCTAATTGTAATTCCCTGGTTTTTACTTGAATTTACGGTCTTTATATTTGATTGCTTTATCGTGTAACCGATGTTTAACGGATTCCTTTTACGACTCATGTGGATGACCTTACACTATCCATTATTTGTGGTCAGTTGCCAATTTTCGCACCACACAAATATCTTTTCTAAATCATTTTGCAATTTGTTTTGATCTTACGGTGACTTTACTAGACGATAAACAACAGCATTATCCGCAAACACCAGAGATAGGTGCTCAGATTGTCTCCTAAATCGTTTATATGGATAAGGAAAAGCGGAGGATCTGCAACTGGGGAAGGCCAGAAATCACTTTTGCTTTACTCGATGACCTTCCGAGTCAGTATCGAAAATGATCCTTTTGGTTCAAATGGCTCTGAGCACTATGCGACTTAACTTCTGAGGTCATCAGTCAAAAAAAAAAATAAAAAAAAATGGTTCAAATGACTCTGAGCACTATGGCACTCAACTGCTGAGGTCATTAGTCCCCTAGAACTTAGAACTAGTTAAACCTAACTAACCTAAGGACATCACAAACATCCATGCCCGAGGCAGGATTCGAACCTGTGACCGTAGCGGTCCTGCGGTTCCAGACTGCAGCGCCTTTAACCGCACGGCCACTTCGGCCGGCGGTCATCAGTCGCCTAGAACTTAGAACTAATTAAACCTGAGGACATCACACACACATCCATGGCCGAGGCAGGTTGCTCGGTTCCAGACTGTAGCGCCTAGAACCGCTCGGCCACTCCGGCCGGCGATCCTTTTGGTGGCCCAGGTATTAAGGTGTGGGGAGAGATAATATTGGATACGTGAAGTGTGTTCACGGTTGCGAATATGGACAACCATCAGCTGTATAATGAAATGACGACAATGAAGATTTGCGCCGGGTTGGCACTCGAACCGGATTTCCGCGTATCTCCAGCTGTCGCCTTACTATTAGGCTATCCGATTACGATTCACGGCCTAATTCCCACGTGTCGTCAACCGCGTGTCAAATTTCGAAATAGCACAGGCACTGCAATATCATATTTGTCTGCCGACACCGGACAAGCAACTTTCAAGTAAAATGTCTCCCCTGTATGGCAACATACATCACGGATATGCGAGTACAGGTTGTAGATATATGGTTGACGACATGTGGAAATTTGGGTTTGACCGTGAGTTATGCTCACGTACCCTAATGGTAAGGCGACCGCTTGCAATAAGAGGGAAATCCGGGTTCTAGTCTTACTCCGCCACAAATCTGCATAGCCGTCATTCCATTCTAAAGCTCACGGTTGTCTATATTCGCAACTGCGAATACATTTCATGTATTTCATGACGGCTGTGTTCGCCGCAGTGCCTGTCCCTTCGCACGTGCATGCATGTCCGAAGAAACATTGTATCGTAATTCGGAATAACACTGACATTGCTACATCGCATAAAACTGTATGGACGTACCGACTTGCTAAGCTTTGAACACAGCACACTCTGTGGTAACCGTTGTTGTGAGACTGTACTCATTTCCAGTATTGCTCTTTTCACATTTGAATTCGGCCCTGCTGACAATGCACGACCGCATCGAACTGCGCAGATGGACTAATGGACTGGCCTGCCCGTTTGAGACGTATTTCAGCACGTCCACATTCACCAGCGCTGCTGGAGGAAGGGAGCGCCCTACCACAACAATTTCTTGTGTCCAGCATGGCAGCTCCTTGCAGACCATGCACTGCCGTCCGTGGTGATCACATAGCCCATTAAAGACCATGTCCCGTCGTCTTTTTTAACGTTAAAGGGACCGTCATGAATTGCGGGCCGTCATTGTAATTATTGTCTTTGAATAAAAGTATCATTTCTTTCGTCTCATTGTGTATTGGTTTCAGACACCTGTAATATATTGTTGCAGTTCTTTGTGTTTATGGTCCAGTTTCATCGAGACATGATACTTGGCAGTGATACATATGGCGAAAGTTACTTTGGTCCTTAAGTTTTGCACACTATTGTATTTTATTACATACATGGGAAAGCATTTCGCTGTGAGGGTCATACTCCTAACATTAACCACAGTGATAACCGAGCACCTACAGATGCGATGGTACTCGTTAACATCATTCTAAAGGAAGGAAGGAAGGTAAGAATATTGAAGTGTGCCGCTGCATCGACAACGAAGTCATTAGAGGACGGAGTACAAGTTCGAAGATAGGGAGGTATATCGGACGAACCCCGACACTCATATTAAGCTAAACATCAATCTACAGTCTTAGAAACACGAGTGAAACGGAGATTTGTTTGTTATTAATTTAAGATCCATTATGTGAGGTGCTGAGAGTGTTGACATTCATATCCAACCCTGTTTCGTACTAATTTTACGAAAAATTCCATTGTAAAATAAAATAAAAATTACCACTGGTATTCTCTTTCTAATAGCTCGTTAACTTTTTCAAACACGTTGCTTTGGCTTATTTGCAGATTGTTATTTCCAAAGTACATTCCATATTTAGGTTTTCCATGAGTTTCTAAAGTGCTGTAGTCTTTACCCGGGGTCAAGGGCAATTTATTCCTGTGTCTTTCTACCACAGAGCTAGAGTTTTGCCTGTAACGACCTTCTACATAATAACCTTTACTGCAGCCAATTAATTGAAGGCGGTTACTCGTGTTTCTTTTAGTGAGCTAAAATGACACTGACATTATTTTTAGGGTTCAGAAGCAGTGTAAAATTATATAATATACATAAACGCAAAAAACTTCAATTTACAGAGGTACATTTCTCAATGAATTATTAGAACTTGTGTATTAACGCAAGGTGAACCAAAATCCTCGCTCTCGGACGCCACGGCGAGATTGTTTTGCATACTAACGGTATGAAAACTTCTGATGTAAAATTTCGCACAATGCATAGTTTCGGAAGAAAATGGACGTTAAAAGATGGCAATTACGCAGCACTGTAATGCCATTTACGTATCTATATTCAGAACTGAATTTCAATATTGCCCATTTAGTACAATATTGCCCTTTTCCATTATAATACTCGAGTTCGCGAGCTCGAGTCCCGAACTATGTATTTTAGACTGTGTAATACGGTATCTGGCTTCTTAATTGTTATATACAAACCGCAGTAGGTCTTATACAAAACACTTGCAATTATTTAGTGCTAACATGAGAATGAAAAAATGGCTCTGAGCACTATGGGACTCAACTGCTGAGGTCATTAGTCCCCTAGAACTTAGAACTAATTAAACCTAACTAACCTAAGGACATCACAAACATCCATGCCCGAGGCAGGATTCGAACCCGCGACCGTAGCGGTCTTGCGGTTCCAGACTGCAGCGCCTTTAACCGCACGGCCACTTCGGCCGGCCTGAGAATGAAAACACAGTTGTTTTCATTATTCCACTTTTAATGGGTTACTATGGCTCTTCCACACAAAAAACTCCTCAATTGGTTTCCGTCCATTAATATCATTACTTCCGTTTTCATCCGTTATGTCCCTTCTACTAAAATAAAAAAAATTAAAAAAGAGCACTAAGGTAGGTAGTTCCCCTGCAACCGTGCAACTCTCAAATCCACCTTGTACAGTGTCACTCTCTACTTTATCAGCTACATTCGAAATCAGATTCCGGTACAAACTCTGTCACTGGTTCTATTGATTAGTGACAACTATCATGCTTACCAATTTCATGTCCTTCACATTTCTTTAGGAAATTACGTCACAAGTAGGGTGACCAATCCGCTTCATGAGGCATGCCGATCACTCTTACTATTTTGATCACGATCATGAAATTATTAGTTATGTTTTCAGGTTTCAACGTATTACTATTATTTCTATTATTTTCATTATTATTGTTATTATTATTATTATTATTGGCTATATCGATGGATAAATGGAAAATTCTTGTCCATCACCGCTAGGGAAACGGTGCAACCCAAAGCTCAGACTTTTCACGAATAGTGGTGTTGGGTTGAATGACGTAGACCAAAAGCTGTGCTTCTACATGTCATGAATCACACGCACACACAGCTGACACCAGACTATCATCACGGCTAAGAACATAGAATGCTTCACGACCAATTTCGCAAATTACTATTATTGACCATCATTCTGTTTCAGCAAATGCACTCCTAAATTAGTTGATTTCTGCAACTGCGTAATTAAAAACACCACAAAAAATCTGTAATAGGATATACGTGTGTTATGGACAATGGTGCACTTCCACCAATGAAGTGGTTACATACAATTTCACACATATAAAGAATGCGGCAGAACTGATAGCGCACTTCCACGTCTCTCTCGTAACTGTGCATGCAGCTATGTTGTCAAGAGTTCTGAGAAGCATGAGCCAGAAAATCGCTAAATGGATGCGTGGGAGGTCGCTTTGAAGATCTTCTCTGGAGAAACCGTATGTTTTGCTCAAGACATTCTGTCAGAAATGGCATATTTAAAGTATAGCAACAGGCCGCTCTTGCTGAATGTAGTAAGTATATTTCACATCTCGACATTGAATAGTTTTGCGGCTGTTTCAGTCATATGACAGATAATTTCTTTTTAACTGTTATTTATGACGTATCTTATCAATAAGTGTTAAAACAATTATATTTTTAGACTATGTATCGGTCAAAACCAGTACATACTACATCATTACTTGGCAGATACAAATTAGAAAATTTAAAAAAATTCACATGCCCTCGGAACCAAATTTCCGAACTCGAGGATTCAGACGCACAACTTTACCAACTGCGCTAGCAGGGCACCACGCTCATATACACACATCAAAAAAAGTTTTGCATCACCTCGGTTCCGAGAGTTCCGGAACCTGTACAGAAAATTGGAATAGCGATCAACATAAACATCATTTCCTCCCTTTTTATTGCTCATGAAAATTTCACATTGCATGCTGTAGCACCATACAGCGAGACCTTCAGAGGTGGTGGTCAAGATTGCTATACACACCGGTACCTCTAATACCCAGTAGCACGTCCTCTTGCACTGATGCATGCCTGTATTCGTCGTGACATACTGTCCACAAGTTCATCAAAGCACTGTTGGTTCAGCTTGTCCCACTCCTCCACGGCGATTCGGCGTAGATCCCTCAGAGTGGTTGATGGATCACGTCGTCCATAAATAGCCCTTTCCAATCTATCCCAGGCATGTTCGATAGGGTTCACGTCTGGAGAACATGCCGGCCACTCTAGTCGAGCGATGTCGTTATCCTGAAGGAAGTCATGCACAAGATGCGCACGATGGGGGTGTGAATTGTCGCCCATGAAGAAGAATGCCTCGCCAATATGGTGCCGTTATAGTTGCACTATCGGTCGGTTGATGGAATTCACGTATCGTACAGCCGTTACGGAACCTCCCATGACCACCAGAGGCGAACGTCGGCCCCACATAATGCCACCCCAAAGCATCAGGGAACCTCCACCTTGCTGCATTCGCTGGACAGTGTGTCTAAGGCGTTTAGCCTGACCGGGTTGCCTCCAAACACGTCTCCGACGATTGTCTGTTTGAAGGCATATGCGACACTCATCGGTGAAGAGAATGTGATACCAATCCTGAGCGGTCCATTCGGCTTGTTGTTGGGCCCATCTGTACCGCACTGCATGGAGTCGTGATTGCGAAGATGGACCTCGTCATGGATGTCGGTAGTGAAGTTGCAGATCATGCAGCCTGACTGCACGAAAAGCATTATTCAACATAGTGGCGTTGCTCTCAGGGTCCCTACGAGCCACAATCCTTAGGTAGCGGTCGTCCACTGCAGTAGTAGCTCGTGGGTGGCCTGAGCGAGGCATGTCATCGACAGTTCCTGTCTCTCTGTATCTCGTTCATGTCCGAACAACAACGCTTTGGTTCCCTCCGCGATGCCCGGATGGACTCTTCCCTTGTTAAGAGTCCTTCCTGGCACAAAGTAACAATGCGGACGTGATCGAACCGCGGTACTGACCGTCTAGGCATCGCTGTTCATGCATGGTTGTTATCTGTGGGGGAGGGGGGGGGGGTTAGCGACATCTCTGAAAAGTCAAAGGGACTGTGTCTTTGATACAATATCCACAGTCAACTCTATCTTCAGGCGCTCTGGGAACCGGGGTGATGCAAAACTTTTCTAGATGTGTGTAGTAATGAATGGAGATACATGTTTCCAGAACAAGATTTTCACTCTGCAGCAGAGTGTGCACTGATATGAAACTTCCTGGCGGATTAAATTGGACCGAGGCTCGAACTCTAGAGGTACGATATGAAGTACTGGCCGAAGTAAAGTTGTGAGGACGGGCCGCAAGTTGTGCTTGGGTAGCTCTGTCGGTAGAGCACTCCGAAAGGCAAAGGTCCCGAGTTCGGGTCTCAGTCCGGCACGTAGTTTTAATCTGCCAAGAAGTTTCAAGATAAATGTTCTACAAGTGACTACAAAGTGACCAAATTGCCATTCATTGACATCCGTTTTCTACTGAAAATGTGCACCGGACGATATGCTGTAAAAGTCGTATTCCTACTGTTAGTGTGCGAGGCATCGCGCTGTAACGTCACAGTGCCTATATTCTCGTTCATCCTGTATACATTCCAGCATATCTCTGGATACGCCTGAGGGAACGTTCAGAAAATCTGGTGCAAATATGACTTTTTATATGATAACAATGGCCGCGAGGGTAGTACACTACTAGTATTCCTGTTAGTGGGGGTTGTAAGAAAATGGCTCTGAGCACTATGGGGCTTAACATCTGGGGGCATCAGTCCCCTAGAACTTAGAACTACTTAAACCTAATTAACCTAAGGACATCACACACATCCATGCCCCAGGCAGGCTTCGAACCTGCGACCGTAGCTGTCGCGCGGTTCCAGACTGTAGCGCCTAGAAGCGCTCGGCCACTCCGGCCGGCGAGGTTGTAAGAGGATGTGATTTTAGTGATTTGTATGCATAACTCCAGGTCACCTGCAACAACTTTAACGAGACTTATTATATATTTACTTAGTACCTGGAAAAGGAAGGTTCAAGTGGCTCTGAGCGCTGTGGGACTTAACATCTGTGGTCATCAGTCCCCTAGAACTTAGAACTACTTAAACCTAACTAACCTAAGGACATCACACACATCCATGCCCGAGGCAGGATTCGAACCTGCGACCTTAGCGTTCACGCGGTTCCAGACTGAAGCGCCTAGAACCGCACGGCCACACCGGCCGGCAAGGCATAAGGAGCAAGGGCTCAAATAAGCCATTAATCACCTAATGTGGCGCGAAAAGAGTACACAGAAAAATCTTGCATATTACATCGTGCGAAAACATGGGAAAGTAGACACGCCATGTGCGCTAGCCTCCGAATAACAGCGAAACAACTGTTATGGTGACGTTGTACCGTATAGTGTATGATGAAAACATACAAACATATTATAAAAATGATGAGACAGGAACAAACGAAACAGCATAATAAATTGTAAAGTCACTGGTTCCGCACAATTAATAAACATCAAACTTAAGCGAAGGATAAGGGCCAACAATAAAACATCGCTAAAATATCAAGCCCTCATCGCGGAATATTAAAGACAGGAGGTAGGTGGATAATATCATTGTCAAAATCAAAGCCTACTGCACAACCTAAATAAGAGATTTGAGAGACTTGTTCTAAAACCGGACAAACAAAATAACATAAAAAACTATAAATAACTGTAAACATATTCATAATTTGACAAACGAAATAGCATAACAAATTGTAAAATCACTGGTTACGCACAATTAATAAACATCAAACTGAAGCAAAGGATACGTGTCACAATAAAACATCTCCAAAACATCGGGTCCTCATGGCTGAGGCTCGAGGGGGCGGTGGGGAGAGGGGGGGCGGGGAGAGGGCCGAAGAATGGGAGGTGAAAAGAATAGGAATCTCACGCGGAAGTACGCTTGGAAAACATGTGGGCGAATATTGGTAGAGACCAAGAGTGAGCTAGTGTTAATCTAAGCAACCAACCTATGGCGGGCCGCCCCTATTTGCTCGTTAACCATTTTAGACAAACATTTAGATCGATGTATATGGATTTCCAGTTCTTCGAAGATGTCCACATTGCGCTCTTTAGGTTCGATGTGCAAAATTTCCATAGTCTCACTTATGGCACCTCGAACCTGAGGGGAGGAATCTGGAAATCCTTGAAGTACGGGAAATCCTTTTACATCGATCTAAAAATCCGTCTAAAATGTCTAAAGAGCAAACAGAGGCGGCCCGCTATAACGACCTGCTGATTGTATAGATTAACATTCGCAAGCTCTTGGTCTCTACTAATGTTCACTCACATGTTTGCCAAGTATAAATCCGCATGAGATTCTTATCCTTGTATTTAGACGCCAACGCCGGCCGGTGTGGCCGTGCGGTTAAAGGCGCTTCAGTCTGGAACCGCGTGACCGCGACGGTCGCAGCTTCGAATCCTGCCTCGGGCATGGATGTGTGTGATGTCCTTAGGTTAGTTAGGTTTAATTAGTTCTAAGTTCTAGGCGACTGATGACCTCAGAAGTTAAGTCGCATAGTGCTCAGAGCCATTTGAACCATTTTTTTAGACGCCAACCTCTGTTAACAAAGAGAGAAGAAGCAATGGCTAGGAGAATGTGTAAACAAGACGAAGAAATACAGTAAGAAAATTGCACACCAACTTTATAAACAAAATGCTACTTTTAGTCCAAAACGACCAAAAATTTGCAAACCTATGTATCCAATTTTAAGAATAACCGCAGAAGATGCTGTATAAGTAAAAGTGAGATGCGCTTGATGTAAAATTCTCATTAATTAAATTGCAGTAAACTTAAGACGGAGAAACCAATAATAACTGATTTTAACAGCTGCTGCGGAAGATGGCCATGCAAATAAACATAAACTGAAGATCCAAAGAAACTGGTACGTCCGCTTTATATCGTACAGAGCCCCCGCGTACATGCAGAAGTGAGAAGTGCCGCAACACGACGTGTCATGGACTCGACTAAAGAATGAAGTAGTGCCGGACGGAATTGACACCATGAATCCTGTAGGGCTGTCCATAAATCCGTAAGAGTACGAGGGGGTGGAGATCTCTTCTGAACAGCACGTTGCAAGGAATACCAGATATGCTCAATAATGTTCATATCGGGAGAGTGTGGTGGCCAGCGGGAGTGTTTAAATTCAGAAGAGTGTTCCTGGAGGCACTCTGTAGCAGTTCTTGACGGGTGGGGTGTCGCATTGTCCTGCTGGAATTGCACAAGCCCGTCGGAATGCGCAATGGACATGAACGCATGCAGGTGATCAGACAGGATGCTTACGTACTTGTAGCCTGTCAGAGTCATATATAGACGTATCACGGGTCTCATGCCAGTCCAACTGCACAAGCAACACACCATTACAGAGCCTCCACCAGCTTGAACAGTCCCTTGCTGGCATGCAGGATCCATGGATTCATAAGGTTGTCTCCGTACCAGTACACGTCCATCGGCTCGATATAATTTGAAACGAGACTCGTCCGACCAGGCAACAAGTTTCTCGTCATCAACAATCCAATGTCGATGTTGACGGGTCCAGGCGAGGCGTAAAGCTTTGTGTCGTGCAGTCATCAAGGGCACACAAGTAGTCCTTCGGCTCCGAAAGCACCTATCGCTGATGTTTCGTTGAATGGTTCGCAAGCTGACACTTGTTGATGGCCCAGCTTTGATATCTGCAGCAGCTTGAGGAAGGGTTGCACTTCTGTCACGTTGAAGGATTCTCTTTAGTCATCGTTGGTCCCGTTCTTGCAAGAACTTTTCCGGCCGCAATGAAGTCCGAGATCTGATGTTTTAACGGATTGCTGATATTCACCGTACACTTGTGAAATGGTCGTACAGGAAAATCCCCACTTCATCGCTACCTCGGTGATGCAGTGTCCCATCGCTCATGTGCCGAGTATAACACCACGTTCAGACTCGCTTAAATCTTGATAACTTGCCAATGTAGCAGCAGTAACCGATCTAAGAACTGTGCCAGACTCTTGTCTTATATAGGCGTTGCCGACCGCAGCGTCGTATTCTGCCTGCTTAATTGAATACGGAGGCCTATGCCAGTTTCTTTCGCGCTGTATTGTATTATGTTTCGTTCTTATTCTGAGGCTAACGTATGTGGCTTGTCTACTTTCTCGTGTTTTTGCACAATGTAGCATGCAAGATTTTTTTACGTACTTATTTCCACGACGCATTAGATGATTAATGGAATGTCTGAGCCGTTACTCCTTCACACGGTACTTACGTTACAATAAAAAACAAAGAACTATTGTATTTGTCTGTATGCCTGCTACCTCTTTACAGGCACCTATGCCAAATATATACTGCCATTTCCTGTAATTTTAAGACGCAACATTTTTAGTCTTATTATTATCTCGTATTTTATATATAACATTATTTTGGTTTTAATATGTTTTGTACCTTTTTACTTTGTTGTTATCAATCCTCTAATTAAATGAATTTATCCCTCACTAATGTTTCGTCTCCCTCCCTTACTTCCCACTCCCCTCTACTTTCAGTTACGTAGTTGTTTCAGAAACGTTGTGAGATTGAGGTCCTTTTTGGTATTTTTTTACATTTTATTTGTGTTACTGTGGTTTATCATAAGTGCAACCATTCCTTTAAAGGCTTCTGTATATTTCAAATTATGCTTTTCTCGTGCATTCAACGCTACTACAAGTCACTATTAGCACCACCTATTGGCTATGTTGTTGTCTTAGACGTTATCTTATGCCTTATGTATTCTGTTACTTTTTGGAATGTGTCACACTCACACTGTGGCGGAGCAATGCTAAAAAAGTTAGCTAGCACTGAGTGAAGTAAGCTGCAAATTAATGTCCACCTACCTCAGTACAGCGTTCGTTCACCATCCGTTGCTCTGCATTCGTAGGCACTATGTAGATTGTAGACAATGTTAAAAACAGCGTTGAAGAAATGCATCGTCCATACTTACGATTGCATAGTCCGCGTAACTCAGGTAACAAAATAAACCTTTAAATCTCTAGTAATAATGGGCAAAAGTGGATGCTTCCTTCCTTCATTGAAAATGTCCGCTTCCCGATACTAACGTTTTTTATTGTCTTTATTATGATGTCAACAAGCCAACATTTACGTCGATAGCACATCTACTACTATTTCATGCAGCTTATATCACATGCAAGACAGCCAGGAACGTACTAAGTCAAACCCGAAATATTACGAGAATAATATTGTCAATACTCTGCTACGAAATGAGTTTCACACTCGGTCCTTTTCAGTGCATTCTTCAAAGGAAGATGCTCACCAAAAAATGATCTGTAAATGCATACTGAACACGCCACGCAGAATTCTTCACTAAGGCCGTTAGTTTTACAAGCGGTTTTCTCTACAACAAACACTCCAAAATCTCCCAAACTTCACAGAACTGTCAGTAAATGTATCTGCTTGCAAGGCGATACAAACCGAACGCGAGATAAGTTACTTCTTCATTTTACAGATAACTTTTTCGGACACAGCTAACATAAACTTCTCGTCTGGCAGCTAGTCCACGACTGTCTGAATGCCGTTGCTTTCACGGCATATAACTCATTCCAATGCGCGGGAAAGACTTCACTCTGATTGGTTGATCAAAACGAACAGCCAATCAGATCAGTCTTTCAAGATCATATTCGCCCTTAAACTGTTTTACTCCGATCAACATTCGCAGATACATTTACTTCATTTCATACTGCAAATATTAACAAAATGTTCCATGAAACCAAACCAAACGAAAACTAAGAGAAAACTATGCTTGAAATATACTTTAGAACTGATTATCCTCTTATTACCTTTCTGGCTGCCTTATTACAAAATCCAACACTCGTAGACATAGATCATCCGCCAGTTAGTGAGATTTACAGTTTTCATGACACCCTGGTGGCTTAACACTTGCTAGTTACGTAAAGTGTAATGCAGTATAGAGTTTAAATTTGACGTATATCCCTCATACACACTCAGATTCACTCTCATTTACTCTCACCCTACCACAAAATATAAATATTAACTTTTAAACTGTTATTTTCAATATGAAAGGAAAATTATCGAAAGTTTAGAATTGAAAATCTTTATAAAATAAATCGGCACACTGAGAGTGCTATTACCGTTTCCAGATAACTAAAGAAACATAAAATGTTATTGTTCGTATCTGAATTTACTTTCTTGAGTGTTGGTTAAGTACTTTTTTTATGAGTTTTTTATTTCTCCGAAACTATTACAGGTAGCGGTATAAAATTTTGACTCAAAGATTGTCTGAATAACAAAAGGTCATGCACAAAATTTCGAATAAAACTGATAATATTTAACATAGTTATTTAGTTTCTTAGGTGAGGAGAATAAATGATTTTAGTACGTGCCACTGCGAGCATTCTCACAGTCCGCTTTAGCGACAGGTGTGGCTATGATGCATACGGCAGCCCAAGAGTCGGCCGCCGCCGAATGCTACTATACAGCAGGCTTCCAAAACAGCTTCTTACTGAAAAAATCTGCAGTCGCGTGATAGCTGCGATGCTACAACGTGACCCATAGGGCCTACATGAAGTTCTTGTTCTTGACTTGTATGTGTCTTCAAGCGCTCTTTATTGTATTTTCTTGCTACTCCATCTACCATTACTGTCCTACTCTTGCTTTTTGTAATATTTTCCAGTTATTCTGAAGATGAGTGTATTCAAAACACGCGAATAAAGCAGTTGTATTATATCTATCGATTATTAAATATTTTTCCACCGTCCATATCAGCACTTTTCAACGTTCTAGATATCTAGAGCACAATGAACTGTGAGCGCAGCGATCATTGTTGCAGCTCCCTCGATGCGGCAGTGGGAAGAGGCATGCCGACCGACATCACTGGACACACGACTTATACCACGCGGTGGGAAGAGGCACACCGACCGACGTCACTGGACACAGGACTTATACCACGTTGTCGTTTCAGATGAGTGTCGGGTCTGCACACAGCATTACGACAGACGTATAACTGTATGGCAGCTGCGATTATAACTAACGTTTCCACATAACATTGGTCATTGTCACAGGGGCCCTGTTGGCCGTTGGGCACACAATCTGATCACCTCTGGTTTGCGTAGTCGGTAATGCGAACAGTAGCATTTACATTTCCGATGAGTTAAGGCCACTGCCTGTAACCGTATTTTGTTATCTACAACGTTACCTTTCAACAAGAGAACACCATACCGCATGTCGCCCATGCTGGCCTGACGTACCTCGATAGGGCGGACGTTTGACTGGGGTCCCGATCAGCATGTTCTCCAACTCTCTCACTCATTGAAAACATCTGGTAATGTACCGCGCACACACTGGTACACCACCACTCACCAGCCACTAGATCGATGAGCTCTGGCAGAGAGCTGAAGTAGATTGACATGACATACCCTTATCTTTCATCCAATCTCTGTACACTCGATACCGAGCCGCGTTAGACCCGTTGTTGCTGCCTGAGGAGGTAGCTCTGTATCTACCAGATTTCACAGACTGAATATCCCCAAGTGACTCACAAAATTTAATCAGTTCATTTCTCTATATTATATAGGCACAATAAGCAAAATTCCGTTTCTTCCTGTTCTTCTTAGTGTTACAGTTTTATTGGCCAGCAGGTATCAGTTGAGCCAGGGGTGGAGGTAGGAA
The DNA here is from genome assembly GCF_023864345.2 of Schistocerca serialis cubense. NCBI lineage: Eukaryota > Metazoa > Arthropoda > Insecta > Orthoptera > Acrididae > Schistocerca > Schistocerca serialis. The sequence goes on from NC_064640.1 coordinate 4,767,806, forward strand.
TGTGGTGACTGGTTAAAATTATCGGAAGTATCCGATATTATTGTAGAATCCATATATTTCCAGGTGCAAGAGAGATTAGAGAGAGTCGTAGTGGATTTTCACTGCCAGGAGAACGAATAATGGAATAAAAATAATCGAAAAGAAATTATATTAGTGTGAAACCGGCAGTTTTCGGGGGCACATTCCACTCGTAGTTATATTTTTACAGTACAGTCAGATTTAATTCCTTTTCGTCTAGAGTAAAACTGGACAATGCAGGGCAATCAGCTGGTATTTAATAAAGAATTACAAATCCTCTAGAACAGTTTAGGCGGGTGCCTGGATGTAAATTACAGTAGGGATTAGCTATAGTGTGGCCTGACAGGCGCACTTGGTGGAACTTAGTACAGGGCTGTTGGGCATTACCGCAACCGGTGCAGATGTACCAGATTGTCAGAACGGCTACTTGAGAAGAGCGCTGCTGGCAGATCTCAGAGCCGCCATCTCCGGCAGTCAGGAACTTCAGACACTGAGGCATGCTCCCTCTCTCTCTCTCTCTCTCTCTCTCTCTCTCTCTCTGCGTACCTCCACCTCTTTCCGGGAGGCGAATGCCAATGACGTAGTTTCTGAAGGAAAACCGTACTGCCTGCGAATATCAGATGTTCGTTTCTTCGGTGTAGATTTGCAGACGTTTACTTCCTCCATGCGGCATTTCACTAACAGGGACAGCCTTTACCGTCGCGTCGGAACGACTTCGAACTATCATTGCTTGCGTCCGTTAAGTGAAATGAATTCGTATCTATTTTGAAGTCAAGCACACTGCCTAGGAAGCTAGTTCGGATTCCTCCTAATTATGTCATTTCCGCAAAACCCAACTATCACTCTACTGTCTGTTAACAAGGCATAAATTAAATCTATGCGTGTTATATTACCGCTTGAAGAAAGTTTTAATTTTTGTTCTACGTAGTAAAAAAGAGTTTAAAGTCAGATAACCAACCAACATTTAAAAATATGTTAATATAATTTCTAAATGACATCTTCTTCTATTCAATAGATGAATTTTTAGATATAAATTATTACTCTTACTACTTTTAAAAATTCTGTAATTATGGCATGTAAAGAAATATTTAGTTCAACTGACACGTTCCATATCATTACGAAGAGTCGGATTCATGATCTACGGAACAAGCATTAATCTGATCTAACCTTTGAGCTTCGTACCCATATGGGCGAGGATATCCAATCAGTGTTCCACTATCCGTTCTCGTATTGTTCTTATATAGACTCTTTCGGCTTGAAGGAAATCAGCTTTTTCTCGTTTATTATCTGTGAGGGCTGTGTTATCTTTTTAGGCTTCTGTACCTCAGTCGGCGAAAACGGAACCCTTATAGGATCACTCTGTTGGCCATCTATCTGTGCATGTGTTAGAAGCAGGTAGAGATATTAAGTTGAAAATGATCAAATACTCATGTCTACGGTTTCTTGACGAAATAAAAAGTTCAAGCTTATACATCAATGCAATCAAATTATTCTGCCATTTATGTCATACATTTTGACACTATCAATCTCACTCATCAAAACCTAAAGATGAACCATCTATACACGTAGTTAAGTTTGTACAGGACCCTCAGAGACCAAATCCTAATCACACATGTCCAGTTTTTATTTTATGGTAATGAAGCTGAGGTGTGTAAATAGGTGGTACAATTATACCTTTCCTCTTGTTCTGATGTTTCGTGAATTATCTACGCTTTATTGATTAACTATAATATTACTTACCGATTCCTCCTTGTATGTGTCTCATTTGAAAAGTGTTGCTCACGAAATAGTTGTGCACTATATCACTTTACCTAAATGTACTTTCCTGTCCAAATGTCTTGCGCATGTAGCTGCGTAACTAATTATTTTGATAATTTGTAATTTTCAGTGGCACAAGGTAAATCGACGAGCAGCGCATCCAGGGACCATGTTCAGAACACTTACCTGAATTAGAATCAAATCACCTCTCAAAAAATGCGGAATCAGTGTGCTTATCATGCAGCCAGTGACGTCTTCTGTTAAATTTGCTTCTCTACATCTACATCTACATCCATACTCCGCAAGCCACCTGACGGTGTGTGGCGGAGGGTACCTTGAGTACCTCTATCGGTTCTCCCTTCTATTATAGTCTCGTAATGTTCGTGGAAAGAAGGATTGTCGGTATGCCTCTGTGTGGGCTCTAATCTCTCTGATTTTATCCTCATGCTCTCTTCGCGAGATATACGTAGGAGGGAGCAATATACTGCTTGACTCTTCGGTGAAGGTATGTTCTCGAAACTTTAACAAAAGCCCGTACCGAGCTACTGAGCGTCTCTCCTGCAGAGTCTTCCACTGGAGTTCATCTGTCATCTCCGTAACGCTTTCGCGATTACTAAATGTTCCTGTAACGAAGCGCGCTGCTCTCCGTTGGATCTTCTCTATCTCTTCTATCAACCCTATCTGGTCCGGATCCCACACGGCTGAGCAGTATTCAAGCAGTGGGCGAACAAGCGTACTGTAACCTACTTCCTTTGTTTTCGGATTGCATTTCCTTAGGATTCTTCCAATGAATCTCAGTCTAGCATCTGCTTTACCGACGATCAACTTTATACGATCAGTCCATTTTAAATCACTCCTAATGCGTACTCCGAGATAATTTATGGAATTAACTGCTTCCTGTTGCTGACCTGCTATTTTGTAGCTAAATGATAAGGGAACTATCTTTCTATATATTCGCAGCACGTTACACTTGTCTACATTGAGATTCAATTGCCATTCCCTGCACCATGCGTCAATTCGCTGCAGATCCTCCTGCATTTCAGTACAATTTTCCATTGTTACAACCTCTCGATACACCACAGCATCATCTGCCTTGCCTTGCGGAAGTCAAGAACCACGGCATTTACCTGTGAACCCGTGTCTATGGCGCTCTGAGTCTCGTGGACGAATAGCGCGAGCTGGGTTTCACACGACCGTATTTTTCGAAACCCATGCTGATTCCTACAGAGTAGATTTCTAGTCTCCAGAAAAGTCATTATACTCGAACATAATACGTGTTCCAAAATTCTACAACTTTTCAGTATATGCATATGAGTTTTCATGTTTTACAGATGCATCAACATGTGTACTTCATGGATGATTCCTGTAAGGGAGAATCCAGTTTCACTGAAGTGTTCCGCAACATATTGTACATTTTTAGGGTGAAATGATCCACAATTCAAAATCACTATTTAGTGCCCTGTACCAGTATAATTACTTACAGAATCAAACAGAGATATGACCAGTGGACTCTGTTGCTTCCTAGTTTTTCATCAGATCCTGCTGCAGTGCGGTAGCAATAAAAGGGCGATTGCAATGGGAGTACATGCAGAGCCCCTCGTCGTCATATTAACTGTGTTGCTTCGGAGTGATCACTATTGAAAGATACTTTTTCTGAAACCTTTCTTCGTAGCTATATTCACAGGGTTCAGATGGTTCAAATGGCTCTGAGCACTATGGGACTTAACATCTGTGGTCATCAGTCCCCCAGAACTTAGAACTACTTAAACCTAACTAACCTAAGGACATCACACACATCCATTCCCGAGGCAGGATTCGAACCTGCGACCGTAGCGGTCACACGGTTCCAGACTGAAGCGTCTTGAACCGCACGGCCACACGGGCCGGCTATTCACAGGGTAACCTATTTACCCATCATCAGGGGTTCTTCTTAGGCTGTCATAATTATGCTGACGGATGGAGAGTACTGTTTGTTGGACAAAAATTTCTTTTCGTCGTATTGAGCTTTTAATAGCTATGGAAACGTATGGAGAATCTTTGACTTTGCTGCTCCACAGACATTCCAGGGATCATATCATAAGTGTTAGTATTGAGTTTTGGCTGCTAAACGTTTTATTGATTATAGTCTTTGCTTGTATTTTCATGAAAATAAATCAGTAACAGTGTATATACAGGGTGTTTCAAAAATGACCGGTATATTTGAAACGGCAATAAAAACTAAACGAGCAGCGATAGAAATACACCGTTTGTTGCAATATGCTTGGGACAACAGTACATTTTCAGGCAGACAAACTTTCGAAATTACAGTAGTTACAATTTTCAACAACAGATGGCGCTGCGGTCTGGGAAACTCTATAGTACGATATTTTCCACATATCCACCATGCGTAGCAATAATATGGCGTAGTCTCTGAATGAAATTACCCGAAACCTTCGACAACGTGTCTGGCGGAATGGCTTCACATGCAGATGAGATGTACTGCTTCAGCTGTTCAATTGTTTCTGGATTCTGGCGGTACACCTGGTCTTTCAAGTGTCCCCACAGAAAGAAGTCACAGGGGTTCATGTCTGGCGAATAGGGAGGCCAATCCACGCCACCTCCTGTATGTTTCGGATAGCCCAAAGCCATCACACGATCGTCGAAATATTCATTCAGGAAATTAAAGACGCCGGCCGTGCGATGTGGCCGGGCACCATCTTGCATAAACCACGAGGTGTTCGCAGTGTCGTCTAAGGCAGTTTGTACCGCCACAAATTCACAAAGAATGTCCAGATAGCGTGATGCAGTAATCGTTTCGGATCTGAAAAATGGGCCAATGATTCCTTTGGAAGAAATGGCGGCCCAGACCAGTACTTTTTGAGGATGCAGGGACGATGGGACTGCAACATGGGGCTTTTCGGTTCCCCATATGCGCCAGTTCTGTTTATTGACGAAGCCGTCCAGGTAAAAATAAGCTTCGTCAGTAAACCAAATGCTGCCCACATGCATATCGCCGTCATCAATCTTGTGCACTATATCGTTAGCGAATGTCTCTCGTGCAGCAATGGTAGCGGCGCTGAGGGGTTGCCGCGTTTGAATTTTGTATGGATATAGGTGTAAACTCTGGCGCATGAGACGATACGTGGACGTTGGCGTCATTTGGACCGCAGCTGCTACACGCCAAACGGAAACCCGAGGCCGCTGTTGGATCACCTGCTGCACTAGCTGCGCGTTGCCCTCTGTGGTTGCCGTACGCGGTCGCCCTACCTTTCCAGCACGTTCATCCGTCACGTTCCAAGTCCGTTGAAATTTTTCAAACTGATCCTTTATTGTATCGCTTTTCGGTCCTTTGGTTACATTAAACCTCCGTTGAAAACTTCGTCTTGTTGCAACAACACTGTGTTCTAGGCAGTTGAATTCCAACACTAGAAAAATCCTCTGTTCTAAGGAATAAACCATGTTTTCTACAGCACATTTGCACGTTGTGAACAGCACACGCTTACAGCAGAAAGACGACGTACAGAATGGTGCACCCACAGACTGCGTTGTCTTCTATATCTTTCCCATCACTTGCAGCGCCATCTGTTGTTGAAAATTGTAACTACTGTAATTTCGAAAGTTTGTCCGCCTGAAAATGTACTGTTGTCCCAAGCATATTGCAACAAACAGTGTATTTCTATCGCTGCTCGTTTAGTTTTTATTGCCGTTTCAAATATACCGGTCATTTTTGAAACACCCTGTATGTAAACATGTATACACATTCTGTAGTTAAAAATGCTTTAATATCTGTGAAATTATTTCACTAGCCATGTACACTTACATAAATTGTTCAGAAATTTTAATATCTTTACAACCTTATATTCTTTTAATCATTTTAAGTATCAAACAGTTCATTCACTCACTGTTCATAGTAAAGTTCTTCTGAAACTTTTTTCTGTGTTCTCAACAAATAATAAAAATCAGTATAAAATAACTTTCTGCCATAATAAGACTATAGATATAGTTATATTCCCACAGATAAACACAGGTTCTACATGGCAGAAATATTACGGTTCGGCAAATGAACACAGACCAACTGATTTCAGATCTCATAACATTTCAGCTATCTATTACCAGCAATTAATAAAAAGCGACATAAACTATAACAGCGGCGTCTTCGTCTGCAGGCTGACTGTCGGATGGTATGTTTTCCGCGGCGGACTCTAATCAGATCCTTTACAGAGGAAACGCAGGACGCGACGCTCGTCTCCTCTGCTTACTCTCGGTAACATGCAACAGACAAAAAGAACACGCTTATGTAGTTTAATTTACTCATTTCGCCGTAATAAATAAAATCTATTTTTTAGGCTTAAATACGAACGCATGTAAAATCACTCAGTTCTCTAGGAAGGTATTACTCGATATGGCACATTGTACTTCAAACAAGCATGCATTGTTACTTTGAGTGCGAGAGTGAAAACTGACAGAGGAAAATATTTTCTTTTGCAGCAGCAACATACCAAGTAACTTTATTTTTCTTTTACTGGCTGGTTGGGAGGGGAGGGGGGGCAACATGAATTATGCAAATATGTAAGAGAGGTATGGGTAAGTAAGGAACGATCGGTTGTGAAATCGAAACTGTTTTATTTGCAGCATTTGGCTACACCTTCCAGCTACTTCTCTACATAGTCGCCGCTCCGACTTCGACATTCGTCGCAGCGTTGGACCAACTTTCCGATAGCTTCGTCATAGAAGGCAGCCTCCTGCGCTTTCCGACGGTTTTCTATGCTGGACTGCAGCTCATTATCTGTGATAAAATGTCGTCTTCATAGCCAGCAGTTCATCTGAGCAGAGATAAACATCAGAGGAAGCCACATCCGGGTTGTACTGTGGATGATCAAACACTTCCGCTCCAGGAGCGACCTCATTGTCCCTGCAGCGTACGGCCGAGAACTGTCATGCAAAATGAAATTCATTACGTTGGGTTGCATGAAATCAGACTCAGCGTCCCCCCACACTAGGCGGGAGATACTATTTTATAGCCATCTTTTTGCGCTCACTATGCGCTCAAAGCTTAGAAGAGCAACATGATGCAGTCTGCGGACATGCTACAGACACTGCCCAACATATCCGTGTAAACCTTTATCAGAATTTCCCTTCGGTTTCCGTTTCGCGACCGATCATTCCTTATTTTCCGAATAGCTCTCGTATATATTAAGCAGATATGTTTGGGTAGGTATTATTCAGTCAGTGCTATGTTCTTCTATAAAGAGAAACAATCCATTAACATTGAACATCGTAAATATGGGCCCAATTTTATAGGTTCTGTTTCTTGGAAAGAATAGTTCATTTAATTTTGAAAAATACACCACGTACCTGAGAAGATTTCAATTCTTGCTGCATTGTAATAGGAGGAGTAGCTGGGTGAGTCTCGACTACGTCGTTGTTTATCTGAGACAAGTTTTACATCGTCACAGGTCACTGAATGACCTCTCCGAGAACGTTTACGATAATCAGAACGATCAGGTGACTAGCTTTCTGAAGCAGTCCTTTAATCTTACCGTGTTCATGAAGAAGCAGTCTTCCAATAGAGCGTGCGTTACATGGTTGTACACCAGGCGTAATGTTTCGTAGAATTTCGGGCTGAGCATGAACCCTAACTGCTCACAGTCCGCTGTGTGTGTTTTCCAAGCAACTGTTCCACCGTCGTCTAGATAGAGATTTGTTTAGGAGTACGTAACAAGTATCTCTTCACGATAGGATACTACTTAAGATCCTCTTCATTGAATATTCGATCAAACCCATTTAGAGAGAAAGAGATAGGGGATTTGAAACACACCTTCCTTAAATCTTCGGTCATTAGGCAGTTCTTTGAAACACACCTTCCTTAAATCTTCGGTCATTAGGCAGTTCTCCAGAAGCAGACGATATTTCGGAATGTTTCAAACTCACTAGTATTTTTCTTGACCGTGAGGTATTTGTATCTTTTAGCTTTAGATTAGTGAAATGATCTTTGGCTTTCTCTAATGGCATATCAAACGCTTACGCATTTGCAGTAGCTACGTTTAGAACATCTCCAAGAAGTTTTATTTCGGCTGCATTAAAATTAGCATTTTTAGAAATCTAGCCAGTTCTTCAAATAGTTCAAACATTTTAATAACGGCTTTCATATGGAAATAGGCTCAAACTTTTCGAACTGCTAACCCTAATTCCTGCAGAATTTACTTTATTTCGTCTTTAATTGAGCTCTGTGCATTCAATACTTCAGTTAGTGGCTCAAATGGCTCTGAGCACTGTGGGACTTAACATCTGAGGTCATCAGTCCCCTAGACTTACAACTACTTAAACCTAACTAACCTAAGGACATCACACACATCCATGCCCGAGGCAGGATTCGAACCTGCGACCGTAGCGGTCGCGCAGTTTCAGACTGAAGCGCCTAGAACCACTCGGCCACACCGGCCGGCCTTCAGTTAGTGTTTCCTGGGTTCTGCCATAGTTTTCCTGGAATGTTTGAAAGCTTTTACCCAAACAGATCGTATACTTTGGTATTCACCGTTGAACTTTCGAATTTGCATCTGTCTGGTCTACACCAGGTGTTAATACATACTCTGCTTAAACGCTTTTTGTTTTCAAGCATTCCAGAATTATATTTGAGACGTTTTACACAGTTACCAACACTTCGAAAATGCATCATACGTTCTTGAAAAATCCTGTAGTGCAATATCCAAAGAATGATTACTACAGTGGATGTAACAGCGCTTTCACTGGTGTTAAAGAAGAATTTCCTTCACGCAGTTGTTGCGTCTAGACACATTACCATCAACATCGAAACAATGGGCGCGTAGAAACCCAATTCCTTCTTGGAAGGATGCCTTTGTTATCAGCGTTTATGACTTGGTGTCTGTCGGATTGCTGCAGTTGTGGTCTTCAGTCTGGAGACTGTTTTGATGCAGCTCTCCGCGCCACTCTATCCCGTGCAAGCCTCTTCATCTCCGAATAATTACTGCAGTCGACACCCATTGGAACCTGCTTACTGTACTCGTCTCTTGGTCTCCGTCGCAATTTATATCCTCCAGTACTAACCTGATGATTCACGTATGTCTCAGAATGTGTCCTATCAACTGATATCTTCTTTCCGCCAAGTTATGACACAAACTTCTTTTCTATCCAATCGTATTCAATGTCTCCCTATTAGTTACGTGATACACACATCTAATCTCCAGCTTTCTTTCGCAGCAGCACCTTTCAGAAGCTTCTATATTATTCTTGTCTGATCTGTTTATCGTCCATGTTTCACTTCCATAAAAGTCTACACCCCAGACGAATACTTCCAGTAAAGGCTGCCTAACACCTAAATCTAAATTTGAGGTTAACAAATACCTCTCCTTCAGAAATGCTTTTCTTCCCATTATCAGTCTACATTTTGAATCCTTCCTACTTATGCCATCATCACTTATTTTGCTGCACAAAGAACGATGCTCATCTACTACTTTTAGTGTCTTATTTTGTAATCTAATTGTCTCACGTTCGCCTGATTTAATTTGATTACATTCCATTACTTCTGTTTTGCTTTTGTTAATGTTGTCCTTTTAAGACACTGTCTATTCCATTTGAACGCGCTTCCAAGTTCTTTGCTGTTCCTGATGTCTGATGTCTGTCGATAGTCGGTTTTTTTTCTTCAATGTACAGATTGAATAACATAGGGGATAGGCTACTACTGTGCCTCACTCCATTTTCAAACACTGCTTGCCTTCTATGCCCCTCGACTAGTCTAGTTTATACAGGGTGTTACAAAAAGGTACGGCCAAACTTTCAGGAAACATTCCTCACACACAAATAAAGAAAATATGTTATGTGGACATGTGTCCGGAAACGCTTAATTTCCATGTTAGAGCGCATTTTAGTTTCGTCAGTATGTACTGTACTTCCTCGATTCACCGCCATGATTTTATACGGGATACTCTACCTGTGCTGCTAGAACATGTGCCTTTACAAGTACGACACAACATGTGGTTCATGCACGATGAAGCTCCTGCACATTTCAGTCGAAGTGTTCGTACACTTCTCAACAACAGATTCGGTGACCGATGGATTGGTAGAGGCGGACCAACTCCATGGCCTCCACGCTCTCCTGACCTCAACCCTCTTGACTTTCATTTATGGGGGCATTTGAAAGCTCTTGTCTACGCAACCCCAGTACCAAATGTAGAGACTCTTCGTGCTCGTATTGTGGACGGCTGTGATACAATACGCCATTCTCCAGGGCTGCATCAGTGCATCAGGGATTCCATGCGACGGCGGGTGGATGCACGTATCCTCGCTAACGGAAGACATTTGAACATTTCCTGTAACAATGTATTTGAAGTCACGCTGGTACGTTCTGTTGCTGAGTGTTCCATTCCATGATTAATGTGATTTGAAGAGAAGTAATAAAATGAGCTCTAACATGGAAAGTAAGCGTTTCCGGGCACATGTCCACATAAGATATTTTCTTTCTTTGTGTGTGAGGAATGTTTCCTGAAAGTTCGGCCGTACCTTTTTGTAACACCCTGTATACGTAGCATGAAAAGGAGGATTCCACCGGCGATCAGCAAAAGTTTTGGTATTGCCTTTGGTGTCAATGGTGACAAACTCCAAAAACGAAATATTTTCATCCAGACATATATATATATATATATATATTAAGATCTCATTTCGTCGACTGACACCAAACAGTTACTGTATGGTTCTAGCCTCTAAAAAGAAATTTAAGGTATCATCAGATATATTAGGTATAAATTAGTAGTGACTGATACGTATAAAGCCAAATATCACAAAAGAATTCGACGTAAAGGAAATGCCCACATGAAGCAATCTTTCAGGGTAAGGCACAGTTTAGGGCCATATTCAAGAATCACAAAGTTACTGAGAAGTTCCCTAGATATTCTACAGGATGCACAGAAGAACGGAAGAAGATAAAAAAGGGAAGGGACCAAGACATTTTGCAAGTGCTAGTACAAGTTCAAGAGCGCTACTCAATTACCGACAGACAGATAAAATAATACAAAAGGAATGCATAGGTTTCGGGCTGAAAATTATTATTAAAGTATGAACATGAACTGTAACTTACGATAGTTACCGTTTATGGAGTGCTTAGAAGAGAATAAAATCCTAGCTCAAGCGACAACTGAGCGATAGGACTGGCGTTGGCGGCGTTCTTCTTGCTCTTGTCTCCTCCTTTCGAGCTGTCTCTGAAACTCTAGTTGTTCTGCTTATTTCCTTCGCCAGACCTCGAGCCAATTGCGATGATACGCATCTCTAGATCCTCCACCCATGGGGCTGTTTTGTCTAGCACCTCAGCATTGACTAAGTTGTCGTGCCATCTGATCAGCTAAAAAGATTGTACCTCTTGGTTTGCGGTCGTCTGTACAGCACGGTTTGTCACCATCCTCTTCTCTGTTGAGGTGTGCTCTTGCAAGTTTCTGTTGAGGGAGCCACACCGACGCCCGTTTGCACGGTCAACTGTGACTCCACTAGCAGTCAGGGATGGAAGGACTCCCCCAGCATGAGGCAGGCTGCTTCCATCTCCGTGTGGAGCACCATCCGGAAGCGGGATGTCGCTGCTTCCAGGGTGGCGTCGATATCCGCTCGCGGTGCATGTTGGCTGCTTGATGGTGCGCCGTCTTCTGCCACTGCGGCGAATTGGTCAGCGCGGCGGTCTCGGACCGTCTGCTGCCATCCGTCCGTAGGGCCGGCCGGTGTTGCCGAGCGGTTCTAGGCGCTTCAGTCTGGATCCGCGCGACCACTACAGTCGCAGGTTCGAATCCCGGCTCAGGCATGGATGTGTGTGATGTCCTTAGGTTAGTTAGGTTTAAGTAGTTCTAAGTTCTAGAGGACTGATGACCTCAGATGTTAAGTCCCATAGTGCTCAGAGCCATTTGAACCGTCCGTTGCCCCCCCCCCCCCCTTACCACCACCACTGCCACTGGCGGGTGGGGCGGGAGGATCGAGTCCAGTATTTATGCCTGTAAGGTGCTGGGCGCTCCCCAGTCGGTCCGCACCGCGTCGGGTGTTCCCTCCACGGTCTGCGCCCGGGAGATGCGGCTCCCATGGTCCCCTCTGGTGGCTGGTGTTCCGGCCGCCGGCCGCGACCGGTGCGGACGTCCTCTGGGGTCGTGGTCGTCATCTAAGGTCTGTCAAAACTGGTCTGTAATGTCTGGTGTTCTGTCTCATTGCTGTTTCCTCGGTTTCCACTTCTGTCTCTTACTGGGCGCTCTGTAGTCAGTCGGCGCCCCGTCGAGTGTTCCGTATGTGGTCCACACCCATCAGGCGCGGCTTCAAAGGTTCCCTCTGAGCGTTGGTGTTGCGACCGACGTCCGCGCCTGACTTGGACGTCCTCTAGGGCCGTGGCCGTTATATCGGGAGTATCAGGACAAATCCGTAGCGTCTGGTGATCTGTCTCGTGGCTGTTTTCTCGGTCCCTGCTACGGTTTCTTGTGAAATCTCGATGTGTTTTGAGAAGTTCAAGAGCCAGATCCCAGGCCGTGCTGAGCTGGTATTCAGTGTCACGGTTGGTGAGATGCTCCGTGATCTTGATCTCGATGGTCTCTTTTATGACACTGTTCCAATATCTAGGGGTCTGTGTGACAATCTAGGTGTCACTGTAGTTCATAGAGTGACCGAGCTCTAGACAGTGTCCTGCTGTGGCTGATTTGGTTGCCTGTCTGACTCTGGTGTGTCTCTGGTATTCTTTACACCTGATGTCCACAGCACTGGTGGTCTGGACGATGTATGACTTCCCACACTCGAATGTTGTAAATGCCTGGCTTCCATAAGTTCAGGTCACCCTTTACATTCCCCAACATTGGCCCAGTCTTAGTGGGTGGGCAAAATACGCTCTTGATATCATGTTTCATGATAATTCTGTTGATCTTAGCAGAGATCAGTCCAGCATATGGCAAGTATGCCGCCCTCTTCACCTCTTCTGGTTCTTCTACTGAATCTTGTGGTTGACTGGCAGGCTGAAGTGCCTTCTGTATGTCTCTACATGAGGATCCACTCTTGCTGAACAACGACTGTAAGTGTTCTATTTCCATCGCCAAACCGCCAGAGTGTGACAGAGTACGTGCTATGTGGACTAGAGTTTTGAGCACTCCATTCTTCTGTGCCAGATGGTAGCAGCTGTTGGCTTGGATGTATAAGTCGGTGTGTGTCCGTTTGCGGTACACACTGTGCCCAAATGTGCCATCAGCCTTCCTCTTGACTAATACATCCAGGAATGGGAGTTGCCCATACTTCTCCAGTTCTATTCGGATGGCGTGTTCAAGAAAATCATCTAGCTTCTCCCTGGCATGTGGCCAGATGACAAAGGTATCATCCACATATCTAAAAAAGTACTTAGGTTGATATGTGGGCGATGTAAGTGCCTCCTCTTCAAATCTTTCCATGAATAGGTAGGCAACCACTGGTGATAGAGGACTGCTCATTGTCACCCGTTCCTTTTGCTCGTAAAATTGACCCCCATGTAGGAGGCACATGGAGGTTGATACATGCCTGAAGTCGAGGAGAGCTCCATCCAACCTTTCTCCAATAAGATTGAGTGAGTCATTCAGTGGTACTTTTGTGAAGGGAGACACCACATCGAAACTGATCATTATGTCAGAGTCCACAATGTATAGTTGCCTCAGCCGTTGTAGAAAGCCCTCTGAATTCTGAATGTGGTGCACACATTTGTCCATATGTGATTACAGCATCTTCTTTAGGTATTTTGAAGTAGGATAGGTGGCAGCGCCGATATTGCTAACAATAGGTCGAAGAGAAACCAAGCATGGGCGTTATTAGTAAAAGATGGATGACATCATTCACAGCATGCCCCATCGTTGTCAGGCCTGTATTGCTGACAGAGGTGGTCACATCCCATACCGAGCACGTTAACCAGTTGTCGGAACGTGTGTACAAATCTGCTAAGTTGGGAAAAACGAACAACACTTTTGTCTACCGTTATGCATGTTACAGTTGTTTACGTTGTCTGTTCTTTACATTGTCTCTACTTTACTATTACCTGTCCATACTGTTTTGTGGCAGCCTAGCAAAACTTCTATTTGTTACTTTAGTTTTGGACACCAGTGTCAGTATATATATATAATCTTCCGAAATTTTTCCTATATCTTCCTAAATTTTATGCTCCATCATCCGAAAAAGAAAATTGGGACCTGCAACACTGATGTACTACGTGGTCGTTAAGTAGCAGCAAGGACTCTATTACTGAACATGAGCGAGCTGTGTGAATCGTGCGCACTGTTATTACAAACCATCTTAGTGATAGACTTCTGTTGGGTAGTGGCCGTTTTTTTATGGTGCTACTTGGACGAAAAGACTCTGAAGGTGTGACAGAGTGATGACAGTTTGCATTTTCCTGACGCATGCGAGGAAATATGCTTACCCTCGTAGACAGACAAGTACACGTGGCGTAGGGGAACTCTCGTACCTTAATCCCTCCATGCTTTGTTTTCCCCGACGGCAGTGGCATCTTCCAACAGGATATCTGTCGGTGTCACGAAGCCAGAATCGTGCTACAGTGGTTTGAGGACCATGATAGTGAGCTAACATAGATGTTCTGGCCTGCTCTGAAGCCGATTGAACGTATCTGGGATATTATCGGATGCTACTCAGGGCTCAAAAACCATGGGATCGTAAAAGAATGTACTCCGAATGTTTGCCGTCTATTTGCTTTGATAGCGGTATTTCATGTTTACCTCTTTTGGCGTTTCACCAGTGAAAAATACTGAACTGAAGTGCCAACAGTGAAGTATGTGCGTGCTAAGATCCGATCGTCTGCCTTTCGTGTAATGCTCTTTGGCTTTCGCGTGGTAGCCCATTGAAGGCCAGTCCGCATGAAATATTTGTGGTAACGATCAGTGGGCTAGCTGGATGCTCTCTGAAGCTCTCAGTAATAGTGTAGGGGTTCCAGAAACTAAGGTAAAAAGTGATTATTTTCTGATAACGCTGCAGTGAATCTCGACATGAACTTTGGATTTAAGCCCGCAGATTTTTTTAGATAAAGTAATGCACATTCATGTTTTGGGTTCAGCTAATGCTACGTCATTCAGCGATCGAAGATCAGCGAAGCGATCCACTGAAATGGTGAATAATTATTTTCACTTGCTAAACAATCTAGAGAAGAAATGTAGCTTCTTATAGTGCAGAAATACAGGTATATTATTAATGTGTATATATGCTGTCGTATATAAGCTGTGTAAATTAGTTGGGAACAGGATTAGCTGTAAGGTTTTGGGTGTCCAGGTAGGGCTTGAATGGTTAAATGAAAACTGTTATTCTTTTGCCTTTCGAAACCAGGCGTTGCACGCAATAAACACACTTACCGAATCATTTTTCTCTATGGACGCAAAATATGGCCAATAAACAGTACACAAAACACGAGAATACAAAACTTTTGAAGTGTGGTGTTGCTGAATAAAACTGAAGATTAGTTGAATAGTTTGGGTTCAAATTGTTCAAATGGCTCTGAGCACTATGCGACTCAACTTCTGAGGTCATCAGTCGCCTAGAACTTAGAACTAATTAAACCTAACTAACCTAAGAACATCACACACATCCATGCCCAAGGCAGCATTCGAACCTGCGACCGTAGCGGTCGCTCGGCTCCAGACTGCAACGCCTAGAACCGCACGGCTACTCAGGCCGGCAATAGTTTGGGTAACTAATGAATTGGCACTGAATATCTTCGCGGGCAAAAGAGTTATACAGCGTGTAAATTATAAATTGACAAACCAGACTAACTCGAAAAATAAGTTTCACAAGAAAAGATGTGTAGAATCCAAAGTTGATTATATTCGAGGGAGACATTATCAGATGCTAAAATTAGCCCGCCACCCCAGCCCCCTGGGGGTGGGACCGAAGGCAACTTCCAAATTTCAAACAGGAACCTCCATTTTTTATTGCAGAATCAGATTCTACATAAAAAACTACGTACATTTTGCTTAAACATTTGTTTTGATTCTTGGTAGTTGACACATTTGGGCCATCATTTGTAAAACTCTAATTCCTCTCTCTCTCAAACCCCACCCTATGGGGAGAGAGGGAGAGTATTAGTTTAAGCGAATCAAAATTTACGAAGTAAATAAGTATTTTTTGTTTATACGTAACAATTTTCCACGCAAAAATAAGAACATGGATGTTCTTGAATTACACTGTCAACCACCAAGAATCAAAATGTACGTAGTTTTTTTTATGTAGAATCTGATTCTGGAATAAAAAATGCGGGTTAACATTTGAAATTTTAAAGTTGCCTCCCGCCCCACCCCCAGGGGGCTGGGGTGGCTGACTAATTTTAGCACCAGCAGCTGTCCCCCTCGAAAATAATCAACTTTGGCTACTACACATTTTTTTGTGCGAAGCTTATTTTTCGAGTTATTCTGGATTGTCAACTTAATATTTGCACCCTGTGTATCACAGCCTATGTCTACCTTTAGTCGAGCTAGCAGGGCACACCCTGAGGCATCAAGGAATTGGTAATGTGACTGAAAAAAATACCTTTTAGTTATAAGGTGCCCACGCTTGTCTGGAAACGTAAGTACTATTTGTTGCTCACGTACGTTTGTATTCAGAAAAGAATGTGGGAAAGTAAATCGAAAGTATTCACAAATCGTTATTCATTTGTATTGTTGATACGGCATTGTTCCGAAACATGTCCAGTGTATGAATAACAAATCACAGGTTACAGCTAAAAAGGTAATAAATATGTCACCTTCAAAAAAATTGATTTGATAATGTAGCGATGTACGTTGGGGTGAGGGGAGTGGGAGAGTAAAACTCGTAGGAAGATAGCAAGGCTTGAATAAGAAGCAACTTGAAAATGGACGTAGGTTGCACCAGTTGTACAGAGACGTGCACGGGATAGACTAGCAATATAAACACATCGAACCAGTCTTCGAACTGAGAACTTGAACAACAAATGTGACAACACAGACACGAAAACAAAACATACTACGTGAAATTATGGTTTGGATGTCAGTTTCGTGAATCGTTTGTGTCAAGTAATTTCGTCCTGCGGATTGGTTGAATAGCGCCATGTTAGTGGTATGAGTACCTGATGACCAAAGACCAAGAAATATTACGCAGTTATGGCATTAAACTTGTATCCAGAAGGATCGAAGCGTTAATCTCGATTCTCCTAACCTGATTTAAATCATCCCCTGATTTGCTGAAAATAATTTACGGTGATTCACGTGAAACCACTTTCCTCCCTCCACTGTTCCACAATTGAGCCCATGTTCAGTCTTCAGTGATCGCAGTGTCGACGAGAAAGAAATGTTTAACCTACCTGCGTTCCAATGCTCCCAGTTAACGTGATCTCTCTGATTGGAACTGAGCATTAAAAATGTAAATCGCCACACTATAATGCAATGTAAGAAAAATATGCAGGTAGAATAGAGAAATAGTCGAATACTAGTAAGTACACAGTCCCTTTTCACAGAATCTTGCCGCTCCCATCGTCCTCATAGGGAATATTCACAAGTGAAGGAGCTCTCGATCACTTTATCGTTTTCAGGAAATGTCATTTACAAATTATCAGACTGGTGGTTGGACCAGCAAATAGTTATTAATATATAGAAATTGAATGTTGTGCATTTCACGAAATATGTAAGCATTGTTCACTTAGATAACCGAATTAATGAGGCATAACTAGATCGTGATTCCCCTAGACTTACGATTTAATGAGTCACAATTAGAGCGTGATTCCTCTATATTACTGAATTAATGACTCACAACGAGAGCTATGAGTGGCATAAAAATAATTCACAACAACAACGTGTAATGGTATGAACAGAAGTGGCTACGAAGAATCTGTCACAGAGAACTATGCGTAGTTGGTAGGATACTGAGATAATGCTGTTTGCCTACAAAAGTGATTGCATACAAAGCCCGTGTGCGTTTTCGTAATATTGATGGGACTTAAATCAGGGAGGAATAACAAGAAACATGAAACATTCTAAGATGGGCGTTGAGCATGGTTATCGGTCGGTGTGGCCGAGCGGTTCTAGGCGCTACAGTCTGGAACCGCGCGACCGCTACGGTCGCAGGTTCGAATCCTACTTCGGGCATGGATGTGTGTGATGTCCTTAGGTTAGTTAGGTTTAAGTAGTTCTAAGTTCTAGGGGACTGATGACCTCAGAAGTTAAGTCCCAGAGTGCTCAGAGCCATTTGAATTTTAGCATGGCTGCAGACATTTTTGCTTCGCAACGCAAATACTGAAAATCTTAGCAGGCAGATACTTAAAGACATCGTAAATCTCGCAAGAATCCCCACAGAAAACTTAAAAATGAATATGTTCCAGGTTGCAGAGTATCTATCCGAGATAATGCAGATACAAGCAGGTAATTGTCATCTCTCACAGAGGTGTGCGAGAGTGCCGCGCTCCATTCACGAACAGAACGAGAAGAGACTTTATATATGGTGCAATAAAAGTGCCCTCTGCCACGCCCTTCTGTAAATCGCAGAGAACAGATGTGGATGTAGATCAAAAGCACGATTTGAAAAGGCTCCAATGCTGCTAATATCTCAGTGAAGCTATGACTTAAGAGTTCCCAATGGCATTTTGTTGATAAAGAATGGGAAAATCTGCTTAAACAGTGCAGCAAGCAAATGCTTTCTAATATTCAAGTGAATGGGAAAAAAAATTATACGAGAGTAATCTTAAAAGTAATAGGGTACTACTGATATTCATGCTTCCATTCTTCTGTTCATGCGTTTGGTTTCTGGGAATTCATACTCGGGTAAGTAGAAGCATCAATTTTAGTTGTTTTTTTTTCCTAAAAAAAAAGCCACTTCGCCATAAAGTTTTCAGGTTTGATTGACACGTGCTTAAATGGGAAAACGTCCATCAAACCTGGTGCATTTAATGCATAACCGCGAGAGGCCATTGAAGCATAGTTCACCGCGCAATTAATTGCTTCTTGCGGGCTATTAATTTTTTTTCTTTAGCGACTCGCGCCTCTGTCCCAGCTGTAGTGCGACATGTCTAACACATTAAATTTCCGTGGCCGACGAGCTCGAGAGACCGGCGAAATAGTATGCTAGTAAAGAGGCTGTTATCCGCAGGCAATTACTCGCAGCACTTAAATGAAGCCGGCGCTATGGAGCCTCGCGTAAAGTGATTACCGAGCAATTTGACTGAAAGTGATGTGTGGTGAAGCGTTGTAGGTTCACGGCTGCCTACACACATGTTAGTCTTAATCACACCTACAGCAGTAAGCGCTGTCAATGAAATGTGAAATTATGAAATTACGATTGCAAATTTTGCGATGTTAAGCGCGGACCTCGCTCGCAAACCAAGTTCGTCTATTCCGTACTGTATTTCAATCACAGCTGTCTAACGGATGCGTTATTCGTGTTGCTCTAAGTCTGTTTTATGTACACGTTGCGTTAGGTCGCCCTCTCTCTTCTTCCTTCAAAGAAAGAACTTTTTTGGAGCTTCTACTGTCCATTCGCTTGGCGATGTGTCCTTCCGCCACAGCCTCCCCCCCCCCCCCCTCCCCCTTTTCACCCCTGCCCGTGTCTCCACCGTTCTCTCATTTCATTTTCGTGACAGCTATAATTGTCTGCCAACCCTGTCAGCGACTTTCTTGTTTTACAGTAATCCAAAACATGGGTAGAAACATGATGTAAGAATGATATCTGCTGTCCATCCTCGAACCACAACTATCAGGCACTATTTGAAAACAATTCGTAACTGTGACACAGTCTTTACAAATAAATTGATATAATTTCTATTTAACAATTCGTTCTACTCCATAGACGAGTTTCTGGGTAGATAATGTGTGTGTTGTTAGCTTATATTAATCAAATGATGTTGCAGGTTAATATCAAAACAAAATATCCAGTTTTGTCAATGGCTGGCATGTAACCATATTTTCACAGACAAAGTTATGTTATTCGTGAACCTACTCACACGTTTCACAACATAGCCAGTTATTGCAAATATGGCCCACGGAACATGCAAACAGACCTAACCTCTCAGCATTGCTCGCTAAGGAAGTGAGTACTATCAATGGCTTTCGCACGAATTGTTCTTGTCTCAGTACCGCAAGGCAAAATTGATAGTAAGGACAGAGATGTTTCCGGACACATCACCAACTTAGTGTTGAAATCTCTCTTTAGTTTACAGATATACTCGATGCCTTTTTTATTCTTCTGGTAATTTCTTTCTCTGTCCATCCAGAACCTGTTTCCAACTACAAGCGTCTTTAATATAAAACTCATCCATTGGTTCTGTGACGTCGCTGTGAATTCGTGCTGTTTCCTTTTCAATGCGTTGGTTGTGAAGACTTATTGTAATATGATTTCATTCCTCCTTCCAGACTTGCTCTATTAAGTTGATCCATTCACTGTCAACGTGCATCTGTACTTGAGACAAACTGTACCACATTCCATTAACACACAAAACAAAAAGTTATGAAACAGTAAGTCTGAATTTTCCCACAAGACACTTTGTCATCACTTAAACAACCAAATCAGTCTACAGAGGACCTGCGCCGTTTATGGATGGTTTACACTATTTCCGAGGAGGACACAACGTACTGTTGAGAGAGCCTATCAACAATGCACAAAACAATTAAAGGGTCACTATTTTGCAACCCCGTATTTGTATCCCATTGTGACACACAAGTTTGAAATCTGTCTCAAAGGTGCCAACTACCTTCCTCTGTAACGGTGAAAAGTGGCAAACTGCTACGTCACCCTCGTGCTTGGTTCAGAATGGCTCTGAGCACTATAGGACTCAACATCTGAGGTAATCAGTCCCATAGAACTTAGAACTACTTAAACCTAACTAACCTAAGGACATCACACACATCCATGCCAGAGGCAGGATTCGAACCTGCGACCGTAGCGGTCGCGCGGTTGCAGACTGAAGCGCCTAGAACCGCTCGGCCACAACGGCCAGTCCTCGTGCTTGGCGACGCTTCAAACAGAAAGATGTCGACATATCGGAAATAGTGCGAGAGCTCAGAAGTTTGTGTGAAGTGTAAGGAGGGTTAATAACATCACACTGGCACCAAATTTCTGCACAATTCTGTGTACGTGTCAAACGATGGGAATACTGTCACTTGTCACCCATCGCCCGCCCCCCCCCCCCCCCCCCCCCCCCGTTACGCACATTTAGCAGCGCTTTTGTCGCCTCTGTGATGGAGGTCAGAACTACGACACCCAGCGTAGAAATCACGTGATCACGTGTCTGTCTTGTGGGAGGTCGAGGAAAACATTTGAGACACACCGCAGCTGAGAATCGTACGGTAAAGGCATCAGGACGTGTCATCAGGGCGTAAACGAAACCAACCTTTGCCTTGGAGCGTTGTCTCTCACACATCCCGCGGTCGAAAACGACAGTTCACAGTACAATGAGCGCAAGAGCGTCCTTTCCACAAGGTACAAGATTTCTGACACCCCAAGGACGAGTCAACCCTTCTATAAGGACACTGAAAGGCTGAAAACCCAATGAACGTGTTCACACCCCTTTGGAGTGTAGCGCTATTTCAATTTTGCCGCTAGGAACTGTTCAAAACCATTCGACTGACTCTGAATGTGATCCCAAGCAGCAAAAGGTGTTTGTGGTTTCTCAGCCCTCATCCTGTGGCGTGATCAAAGGTGGGGACGGGGTGCAATATTGCCATGTACGTTAATAAAGTGACAAAGGGTCCCTCTGAAAGCGTCCAGTTCATTAACACCTTCAGTGCTACTGGCGCACCTTTGTTGGGCACTTTAATAATGTACCTGTGCAGAGACTCGACACCTGTTCACTTCAGTAGCGCTCCAATGTTGGTTTAGCGTCTGAGGGCAGGCAACCCCTTAGATTCCACATGTTTGGAAGCAGGTACTACAGCACCATCAAAGTGCCGCTCACTGGGAGATAATTAAGGGGTTACAAAAAGCTGATCCCTTAATTGTGCTGTGCAGTGTGTATTATTAAGCGACAATCCCAGAACCTTGTACCAGTTGTAGGTTGCGTATCGAACGGCTTCCAGGGCTAGCAAAAATTTTATTGCCAATGATTGTTGACCGAATTTAAAATGCTGTCACTATCTACTCATTAAGGGGTATAATCTTACGTTAAATGTTTAAAACAATAAGAAAAGTATTACAGCTGGAAACCGAGTGCTTGGCTTGAGGCAGTGTAACTAATGGCCTGCAAACACCAGGGTTTTATTCACCCAGTATTTCAGAATGATAGTACTTAGCAACTTCCAACAAACTTTACACATAATTTAAAACCTTTACGAAATTTTTTCTCTCTGACACTCCCTACAAAATGATGAAAGGAAAAAGCGTATAGTTCACTACATTTTCGCATTTCATGCAGTAAAATTTCAGAATCAAATTTATTAGCTGTTTACTACTGACTCTAATGGCAACACAGTTTCCAAACATTATTCACATATGCTTCTGAATGTTTTTGCCAAATTATATCACTTTACAACAAGCAGGTCAGGAGATATGATATCATAAACACTGAGATGCCAGGAAAAACAGATTTTCTTAAAACGAAGCTCAAATTATCCAGACTATACATTGAAGTATAGGAAAAAAATTTTTCGGTTAAAGTGGAGCGCTAATAACCGATACAGTATTCATCCAAAGCTTCCTAATTTGAGCACTTAGCTACTCCCGATAAACTTTAAGTATAATTTCAAACCTTTCCTAAACTTTTTCTCGCTTACATGCTTAACGTCAAATACGTAACACTTTACTCATTTGTCAAAAAATCAGATGTTTGAATCTGTTTGCGTTGGAGTTCGTTTCTTTAAAGAACTAGGGATTTAATGGTACAGTAGATCTCACATCCACTTCAGTGATTCACAATTCAGTTCTCTTTTACAACGAGAGTAAATAAAGTGTGTGAATTTTCTGTGAGTTCGAAACTATTTAACTTGGTTTCAGACTGACGTGAATTGTTTGCAAATAACTGTATTCGACTTTGTGTTGTGTATACTTGATCCAGAATACTTGTCATCTCCATAAGAGACACTGGTAACCACTCCATGGTATAATCTTCAGGTAAGGGTGCACTGTCTTCCTAAAGATCTTTGTTGATGTTAAATGCTTTGCATATTTCTAAAATTTCATACGAGTCAAAGAAACAGCAACTGAATAAGTTCTATTTTGAATGCAGGCTTCGATCCACTGCACTTTTAACATAACTTCCAACTTCAAATACCTTCATGTAAAGTATACTGACGGAAAGAAAATCGCAACACCAAAAAATAGCTGATGTAAGTAATGAAATTTCGGGAATAAGTCTGTCTAGGTAACATATTAATGTGCTTAACATTGCAAGATCACAGGCTACTGCAAACGAGGGATAAGCCGCTGTCAAAGTGAAGTGCTGGTACACTAATAACCGGTGTAGATGCCACAATGTTGAATACAAGCACGAAAATTTACATGCATCGTGTTATAGAGGTGCCGGCTGTGAGTTAGTGGGATGGAGTTCTATTCCTGATGCACTCGGTTGGTAAGTGCTGGGACGGGTAACGCTGTTTGTGGATGACGCTGAACTTGTCGTCCGATGACGTCACATACGTAATCGACTGGAGATCGAGCAAGCAAGGTAACACTCTGAGAGCAGCTTGGATTAGAACAACGGGATGTGGGCGAGCACCATCATTACCTTGTTGGAAAACACCATCTGGTATGCTGCTCAGGAATGGTAGCACAACAGGTCGAATCATCAAACTGACGTACAAATTTGTAGTCAGAGTGCGTGGGCTAACCACGACAGTGCTCCTGCTGTCATTCGAAATCGTACTCCAGACCATAACTCCAGATGCAGGCCCAGTGTGTCTAACACGCAGACAGACTGGCTGCCGGCCCTCAACTGACCTCCTCCTAGTTAACATATGGCCATCATTTACACCGAGGCAGAACCAGCTTTCACCACAAAACACAACAGACCTCCACGCTGGCTTCCAATGACCTCTGGCTTGACACCACTGCAGTCACAAATGACAGTGATTTGGGGTCAGTGGTATGAACGCATCAGGTCTCCTGGCTCGGAGACGTCCTTGATGTAACCGATTTGTAACAATTCTTTGTGTCACTGTGGTGCTGTACTCTGTGTCAGAGCCTTACGCCGAGAACGATGGTCTTCCGTCTCGGTAGGACAACCTGCCTGTCCGGAGTCCGATCTTCTTGAGCCCGTGCATGCCCTACACCACCGCTGCCAGCAGTCATGTACAGTGGCTACTTTCCTGCCGAGTTTTTCGGTAATGTCACAGAAGGAACGTCCAGCTTCTAGTAGCCCAGTTACACGACCTCGTTCAAACTCAGCGACCTCTTGATGATGGCGTCGTTATCGACTTAAAGGCATTCTTGACTAACATCAACTCATCGCGAACAATCTCAAAGATAGTCAACGCTCACAACCTATACAGCGGGTATTTAAAGCAAACTTGATATGTATGCCCATAGTGACGCTACTAGCGCCACACTTATGCGACTGTCGGAAATTTGAATAGACATCTGTCAGGTTCAGAAACACACCTACCAACTTTTGTTTATGTCCCATTACTTCTTCTTGGCGTTGTGATTATTTTTCCGTAGTATATGCAGTAAATGACTACAATAGGAGACAAATCGAATACCAAATTAGACTAGAGAACGCAAACAAAGTTTAATCTTATTTCCTTCAAACTCCTGACCAGAAAATCCAAGCTGATACTTTACAACAGGATTGTCAGACCAGTATTGCTGTATGGAGTGGGAAATGGAGTGTGACGAAAAGAGAAGAGCACCAAATCGGCCTTTAAAATTATAGCGTGAAAAAAAATTGTGGGTCAACATATGATCAATCAACACAAGTCTTCGCTTGGAGATCCAAAGAAGAACCGGTTGAACTAGGCGGCCAACCCTTTGTAGTGAACATCATAGAAAGACTTCCGCAATGGCCAGGGTACGTTGTCAGATTAGACCCCGGCAGAATAGTCCATCAGATAGAAAACAGGAAGAAGGAAGGTTGTAGATTGCCTCGAGGGGGAACACGCCGGTGGCAATATGAGGTGATCGCCGGCTGCAAAGTCCTGGGTATCACTGGATGAAAGGAAGCGGCGCGAGGACGGAAGAATTGGTAATATGTCGTCAGAGCACCGTGGGATCGTCTCGTCCTAGAGATGTCAACGAAGTGGGTAGAAGAGCTACAGTCCACACTCCGTTTATCTTTCCATAGTGTTGAACAAAGCTGTTGGCCTCAGCGTACAGCTTGATACCCAGGACGTTATATCACCATCTACTGATACATATAGTAGTTGGCAGCACTAGCACAGATCGCACACGCTTGAATATTAAGCTCATCAAGATAAGTAATTAATTCTATAATAACTGTCAATTAAGTTAACATTACATCGTAACGAAGTTTATTAGAATCTGTTTTATATTACCAATTGAAGGTTTCACTCCTTTCAAAGCATTTCTCGAAAAAAAAAAAAAAGAAAAGAAAAGAAAAACAACATAAGGGCTGATTTCCGCGTACCTTAGACGTAGGTTTACATACAAGTTTAAAACATTTCTTTAAGTATTAAGTGAAGAATTTAGGTTGCTTTCATTACATATGTATTTAGTAGTACCCTATCTACTCGGGGAATTTCCTTTCAAAACGCGTAAAGTATGTATCGTGCATACACGATGTTAGACCAAATTTTTCGGGTATACAAGTTTTGATTTTTGACGTTAGTTTAACTGCATTATCTTACTATATTAATACACTCCTGGAAATTGAAATAAGAACACCGTGAATTCATTGTCCCAGGAAGGGGAAACTTTATTGACGCATTCCTGGGGTCAGATGCATCACATGATCACACTGACAGAACCACAGGCACATAGACACAGGCAACAGAGCATGCACAATATCGGCACTAGTACAGTGTATATCCACCTTTCGCAGCAATGCAGGCTGCTATTCTCCCATGGAGACGATCGTAGAGATGCTGGATGTAGTCCTGTGGAACGGCTTGCCACGCCATTTCCACCTGGCGCCTCAGTTGGACCAGCGTTCGTGCTGGACGTGCAGACCGCGTGAGACGACGCTTCATCCAGTCCCAAACATGCTCAATGGGGGACAGATCCGGAGATCTTGCTGGCCAGGGTAGTTGACTTACACCTTCTAGAGCACGTTGGGTGGCACGGGATACATGCGGACGTGCATTGTCCTGTTGGAACAGCAAGTTCCCTTGCCGGTCTAGGAATGGTAGAACGATGGGTTCGATGACGGTTTGGATGTACCGTGCACTATTCAGTGTCCCCTCGACGATCACCAGTGGTGTACGGCCAGTGTAGGAGATCGCTCCCCACACCATGATGCCGGGTGTTGGCCCTGTGTGCCTCGGTCGTATGCAGTCCTGATTGTGGCACTCACCTGCACGGCGCCAAACACGCATACGACCATCATTGGCACTAAGGCAGAAGCGACTCTCATCGCTGAAGACGACACGTCTCCATTCGTCCCTCCATTCACGCCTGTCGCGACACCACTGGAGGCAGGCTGCACGATGTTGGGGCGTGAGTGGAAGACGGCCTAACGGTGTGCGGGACCGTAGCCCAGCTTCATGGAGACGGTTGCGAATGGTCCTCGCCGATACCCCAGGAGCAACAGTGTCCCTAATTTGCTGGGAAGTGGCGGTGCGGTCCCCTACGGCACTGCGTAGGATCCTACGGTCTTGGCGTGCATCCGTGCGTCGCTGCGGTCCGGTCCCAGGTCGACGGGCACGTGCACCTTCCGCCGACCACTGGCGACAACATCGATGTACTGTGGAGACCTCACGCCCCACGTGTTGAGCAATTCGGCGGTACGTCCACCCGGCCTCCCGCATGCCCACTATACACCCTCGCTCAAAGTCCGTCAACTGCACATACGGTTCACGTCCACGCTGTCGCGGCATGCTACCAGTGTTAAAGACTGCGATGGAGCTCCGTATGCCACGGCAAACTGGCTGACAGTGACGGCGGCGGTGCACAAATGCTGCGCAGCTAGCGCCATTCGACGGCCAACACCGCGGTTCCTGGTGTGTCCGCTGTGCCGTGCGTGTGATCATTGCTTGTACAGCCCTCTCGCAGTGTCCGGAGCAAGTATGGTGGGTCTGACACACCGGTGTCAATGTGTTCTTCTTTCCATTTCCAGGAGTGTAGTATACACGTATATTAGTGTTCCACATAACTTTAGTGGCTTTTATGATCTGTAGTTAATAGAACATTATTGTTATCGCCTAGAAAAATTTTATAAAAAATATTGTAAACAACCTTGAGCGAGAAGTGTTTGAGCTGCCGTAGGAGAGTCAGTTCTGGGGTTCTGTGCAGCTGTTGTGGCAGATGGTTACATTGGGGTGAATGTAGTGGCATGGGAATCGGGGAAGTAAATGTGTCTCTTCCATGGTATTGCAGATTATGTTCAAGGGGTAGGAAAATATCGGAACAGGAAGGGAAAATTAGAGCCCTTCAGGCTGAACTGTTTAGTGCTGGCGAGGAACTGATGAAGTTAAGGGGGGAGGAGGGTGAAGAGAGGTGGGAAGTGGTAGCAAGGCACAGGGGCCACAGAAAGAGAACAGTATCAGACAGTTTCGTAATTGGCACAAACAATAGATTTGCCTTGTTACCTCAGTCAGCTAAGAAAGAGGCTCAAGTAGATGTAAGTTTAGTCAGCACTCAACATACTTTCACTGGCAAACCAAGTGTTGCAAAGAAGTAGAAAGTAAGAGGAAAGTTCTGTTAGGTGGTAGCCAAGGAAGAGGTGTGGGCCAGATTTTGCAGGAAAAACAGGTGACAGGTACCAGGTCATAAGCATTTTCAAGCCCAGTACATGTCTCAGCCAAGTGATAGAGGATGTTGGATCATTGTGCAAAGGTTTTACAAAGCAGGATTATGTTGTGGTAGTGGGTGGAGCGGGAAACAGTATTGATAGGGACCAGGGCTACAATATTGAGTGTGACCTGGTGAAAATAGCATCTGCAACGAACCATAAAAATCTTGGCTTGGTTCCTGCTTTCATGCCGTATGACCGGCCCCAATTTAACAGCTCTTTCAGGAGGGTCAATATGGAGCTAGATCAGCTGCTTCAGGCGGCTACTTCGTCAAGCATAGGTTTGCTTCCTGTTGATGATATTGGTAGGTGGGACTTCACAAGACATGACTTGCATCTCAATAGGAAAGGGAAGGGTAAACTGGCTGGGATGATAGCAAAATCTTTAAGGGGGGACTCTGAAACTCATGGGAGTACTTTTTTAGGCTAAGGTCGGTATCCAGTCATCCTACATTGATTGGAATTAAGCTTAATGAAAAGTTCAGACAGGCAGGTACTAGAGATGTGAAAATATCACATGACTCTCATAACAGTACAGTGAAAAATAATGTTAGTATGTCACAAGATTCACATAAAAGCACAGTAAAAAATAATATTAATATATTGCATCAGAATATCAGGGTATTAAAAAACAAAGTAGATGAGCTTCTTGTTTGTATAGAAGATTTAGAAACTGAGGGTGGAATAGATGTACTACGCCGGTCTGAACATCATATAGTCACAGGTAGGGAAATGGTAAATGTAGGTTGATATAAGCTTTCAGCGAATGCAAGTAGGGACACTATGGAGAGAGGAGGAGTTGTCATATATGTTAAAATCAGTCATAGTGTGAAAAATTTGGAAACTAAATTTTTTTGCGTAGAGCAACACATAGAAGCATGTGCATATGAGCTTAAACTAAATAAAGGCACTTTTATAGTTGTATAGTTGTATAGTTTTATAGTTGTATAGTTGTATAGTTGTATAGGACCCCATAGGAAAATTTTCCGCTATTTTTGAAAAACTTGGATTCTTTGTTGTGCTACCTGTCAGACAAAGGAAAGCAAATTATTGTTCGTGGGGATTTCAACGTAGATTTTCTGAAAGACTCAGATAGAAAGCTTGACCTTGAAGTGTTACTTGGTTCTTTCAATTTGATGTCAGTTATTGATTTTCCTACTCGGGTGGTACAGGATAGCGGCACACTGACAGATAACGTTTTCATAGGCCAAGATAAACTTAATCAAATAAAAACTTTTACTGTTAACAATGGTCTGTCTGATGATGATGCACAGCTAGTTACGGTATATGATATAGCTCCATACAGTTATGCAAAACAATCCTCCAAAATAGTGCATTCCATTAATTAATGATTTAACACTTCAAAATTTTAGGGAGAGCTTGCAACAGTTAGACTGGGATGAGTTGCACTGGGAACATAATGCTAATTTAAAATTTAACCTATTTCATGATACCTTTGTGAGTATATTTGAAAATAGTTTCCCTAATAAAACAGTGAAATATAATTGTAAGAAACCACGTAAAAAGCCATGGCTTACTAAAGGGATAAAAAATCTTATAAACAGAAAAGGGAAATGTATCTTACAGCTAGGAGGAGTAATGATCCTGAAACAATGAAACATTATAAAAACTACTGCACTGTATTAAGAAATGTTATTAAAAAGTCCAGAAGTATGTGCATTATGATTGAGGTTAGCACATCTGATAATAAAATTAAAACAATTTGGAATACTGTGAAAAGGGAAATGGGGCAACCAAGACCACAGGAAGACTGTATTTCAATCAAACACAATGAAAAGTTTGTTAACACGAAGTCAGAAGTAGAAAACATTTTTAATAACATTTTTAAAGTGTTGTAGAGAAAATAGGTTCCAGCTGTTCCTTAGAAAATGCAAGGTAGTATATGGAAGAGGCAGCACCTACGCAATTTGATAAAATTGAAATTCAACCCACCTCTCCCACTGAAATTTGGAAAACAATAAATTCACGCAAAAGTAAAAGCTCACTTGGAATTGATGGCGTTTCTAACAGAGTACTAAAAGCTTGTTCCCAACAAATAAGTAGGATTCTGAGCCACATATGTAGTAGCTCACTGAAGCAGGGAATTTTTCCAGGTAGATGAAATATGCTATTGTTAAACCATTTCATGAGAGAGGGGACAGATCTGATGCTAACAACTAACGCCCAATCTCACTTCTGATGGTTTTATCCAAAATTCTGGAAAAAGTAATGTATTCAATAGTAGCATCACATATTTGTAAAAATGAAGTACTAACAAAATGTCAGTTTGCTCTTCAGAAAGGCTTTTCAACAGAAAATGCTATATATGCTTTCACTGATCAAATATTAAATGCAATGAATAACCGAACATCACCATTTGAGATATTTTCTGATCTCTGAAAGGCTTTTGATTGTGTGAGTCATGAAATTCTTCTAGATGAGCTTAAGTATTGTGGTATGAGTGGGACAGTGCACAAATGGTTTAATTCATACCTAACTGGAAGAATGCAGAAGGTTGAAATTCACAGTACAGATAGTCTACAAAAACCAGCAGAGTCCTCTAACTGGTGAGGTATCAAGAATGGTGTCCCACAGGTTTCAGCCTTGGGTTCCTTATTGTTCTTCATATATATTAACGACTTGCCACTCTGTATTCATGAAGATGCAAAGTTATTTCTTTTTGCTGATGATACAAGTATAGTAATGACACCCAAGAAGCAAGAATTAGCTGAGGAAATTGCAAATAATGTCTTTCAGAAAATTATTAAGTGGTTCTCTGCAAATGGCAGACGCAGTTTATACATTTCTGTACAGTAAATGGCATAACACCATCGATAAATATAGACTACGAATGGAAGTATGTTGCTAAGGTAGTATATTCAAAATTTCTGGGTGTGTGCATTGATGAGAAATTGAATTGGAAGAAACACATCGATGATCTGCTGAAGCAGTTAGGTTCAGATACTTATGCTCTTAGGGTTATTGCGAATTTAGGTGCTAAACGTATCAGTAAGTTAGCATATTGTGACTATTTTCATTCACTGCTTTCATATGGCATCATATGTTGGGGCATTTCGTCATTAAGAGAGAAAGTATTCATTGCACAAAAGCGTATGATCAGAATAATATCTGGAGCCCACCCAAGATCTCCTTGCAGACATTTATTTAAGGAACTCGGGATATTCACCGTACCTGCGCAATACATATATTCACTTACGAAATTTGTCGTTAATAATCCATCCAAATTAAAAATTAACATCGAAGTGCATAGCTACAACACTAGGATGATATTCGCTATTCTGCATTAAATATCACTTTGGCACAGAATGTGGTGAATTATGCTGCCACAAAAATCTTCGGTCATTTGCCAAATATTATTAAAAGTCTGACAGACAGCCAACCAACATTTAAAAGCAAATTAAAAGAATTTCTCAGTGACAACTCCATCTACTCAATAGATGAATTATTAGATATGAAGTAGTAACTGCAAAAAAAAAATTGATTGATTGATTAATTATTTTGTGTAAAGAAAACGCATGTTAAAGTGGCACGTTCCACATCATTACGAAATGTATTCAAGATCTATGGAACAAGGATTAATGTATGTATGTATATGTATGTACAAAGTTTGCGAGTTACTGAAGTGTGTCGCTGACAGTGTTTCTTATAATTCCATATATTAAGTTTTTCTCCCATTCCATTAAAGGATGGGACATGGGATGAATGACTGCTCGTATACCTATGTACGATCCGTTATTTGTCTAATTTTTCTTCGCGATATCTTTGGGATATGTACTGTGAAAGAGGTTTGTTGAAGTTTTCTAAGCAGGTTGTTGTTAAATGAACGCGTCTCTTTCGATTATCTACCGATTAAGAATTTAAACATTTCTTTTACACTTTCTCGGCAGTCAAACAAAGCTGGGACATTTTGCATAAACGTAGACCCTACTTTGCATACAACATATTATGGGAATAGGTGCAGATATTTCTATTTGTGACTGAGGACAGTGTATTTAACATTACACCAGTATTTACTTCATTTGCCGAGCACTAATTATAGATATTAGGATTAGAACGTTTTTGAGTTGAAACTTCCTGGCAGATTAAAACTGTGTGCCCGACCGAGACTCGAACTCGGGACCTTTGCCTTTCGCGGGCAAGTGCTCTACCATCTGAGCTACCGAAGCACGACTTACGCCCGGTACTCACAGCTTTACTTCTGCCAGTACCTCGTCTCCTACCTTCCAAACTTTACAGAAGCTCTCCTGCGAACCTTGCAGAACTAGCACTCCTGAAAGAGCTTCTGTAAAGTTTGGAAGGTAGGAGACGAGGTACTGGCAAAAGTAAAACTGTGAGTACCGGGCGTGAGTCGTGCTTCGGTAGCTCAGATGGTAGAGCACTTGCCCGCGAAAGGCAAAGGTCCCGAGTTCGAGTCTCGGTCGGGCACACAGTTTTAATCTGCCAGGAAGTTTCATATCAGCGCACACTCCGCTGCAGAGTGATAATCTCATTCTGGTTTTTGAGTTGGTTAGTACCTCCAAGTACGTGTGGTAAAAGCAAGCCATTAATGCTTATTTTCCCCTGTGTAGCAGGTCAGTCACTGCAGTCTGGACCCAAAACGGTTAGTCTATTGACAGACATAGTCCAGTTACTGATGCAGTTACGACCGTAGAGGAACATCAGGTAGGAAGTCATATGAGGTGTTTGCGGGAAGATTGTTAGATACACAGAAAAACCACTAACAAATTTAAGTTAGTATATATTAAAATACCAATGATCACAGTATCTCCACTTATGTCCCTAAACCCGGTATCTATAATGTCTGGCCATCCGACCAGATGTTCGTCCCATACCCATGAGCGGTATTCATGCATAGTTCGCACAAGTGTTTTGTATGAAACATCAGATTTAACTGCTTCACAGATAATAGCATAATCTGCGTAAATCCGGATGTCACAGCTAAAAGAACTTGCTAAGTCACGTATATATAACACGAACAGCAACAGTCCCTCACAATCCCCTGTTGCACAGCATATAATACGCCATTATCTGTAAAGGTCTCTCCATCCAAGATAACAGCGTCCTCGCTGTTGGTAAATTTTCGATCCAGTTACTGATGTAGTCAGATATTCCATATGTAGCAGTGTGGTGTGCAATGACCACTGTGGAAGGGTGGAAAAGCTGTTCTTCTAGTTATCACGATGGTGTTCAAATCATCCACCCAGGCGTTGTGGTACGACCAGTTGACGAGGGCAGCAGGAGTCCATCGGAGTAGTAGTATGGCTTCAGCTAGACAGATAGTGTTCATGAAGGTCTTTTATTGTTTTAATCATATAAATGCAACTACAGGTGAGCGCCATCGTCATGTAGAGCAGCCTGACGTCGATCAAAGGCGGTCTCGGTGGGGAAGCATTGTGAAGACGACTGTAGAGGGGCGAAGCTACTTTGCGTTGTAAACAGTCCCCAGTGTCGCCGCCTAAAATGCTGATGCGGCCGACATGTATTCTTACGCTGCCAGCGAGGCTTCCAAATCATCCAAATCCCGCCCAGCCGATGCCAGTGTCAGTAGGTAGAGACTAGCGCTGGTGGGAGCCCAGCGCCTCGAAGGCTGGGAGGGCCTTATTTCAGCCCCAGCCCTTCAGGTGGCCACTGGATCACTCTGGCAGGCGGTTCTTTCAAGATGACAGCAGAGCGGTGGCGGCCTCGTCGCGAAGCCCGGAATGACAACCGTTGACAGCACGATGATTTACCGACTCGATTGGTCGACGCTCCGATGGTCTGCCTAGCCAGACGGTCAGTATTACTCCATGCCAAAACAATCTGTTATGGTTTTACGTCTGCTAAAGACACATACGCCATATGTCGAAGTGCCTACTGGTTTCTATAATCGACCCCACAGGTTGATGGCGGCCGTCGGCGCATGCCGTGGTGCAATGCTGCGTCAGCTTATTGCCGCAAGTTGCCATGACATTTGGCCTATCTTCATTGGCTTGTGTCTTTACACATGGAAGTGTGTTTTCTTTAGAAGGTGTTTGAGTGGGCAGCTAGAGACGTAGTGAGGTGGTGCTGTGCTTAACGCACTGGCTTCACATTTCGAGGAGTGGGATTCAAATCTCCGTCAGGTTATTCAGATCCAGACCTTCTGTGATTTCCCATAAACCGATTAAGACGAATGTCGGGATGACCAATTGCATTGCTGCCCTTTGTCCACCGATGTCTTGTGCTCCCTCCCCAATGACCTAGTAGTCGACAGAACGTCTACACCTGATATTCCTTCCTCCATGTGTTAGCTTTCGAGAAACGGTGTGAGCCAGACACGGCTCAGCTCTATGCCCCAGTCTGGTATACCTACGAGGTTTTTAGAATGTTTACAACCGTAGCTTAAAAAACGCCTAGACTGGTTCCCCATCTCCACCTACACAAACAGTGACTGTACGAGAACACACCCAAGTTCATTTGACTCTCTTTAGGATGACTGACTATTGTGGCTACACGAAGGACGTCTTGCAGAGAATCAACAGAATTACTAACCGTGGTTACGCGATTACCCATCTTCTTCGTACATTAGCACATGCTGAGGTAAACACTGAAGGAAAAACATTAAGACAAATGTGTGTTCGAGGTATGACAACTGACTCCTGAGCCATTAATAGTGAAGCTTTATTATATTCAAAAATGTGTGTGAAATCTTATGGGGCTTAACTGCGAAGGTCAGCAGTCCCTAAGCTTACACACTACTTAACCTAAATTATCCTAAGGACAAATACACACACCCATGCCCGAGGGAGGACTCGAGCCTCCGCCGGGACCAGCCGCACAGTCCATGACTGCAGCGCCCTAGACCGCTCGGCTAACCCCGCGTGGCTATATTATATTACGCAATGCATTTCAGCTCTGAGAGACCATCGTTACATGTAATTTGATTCTTATATTAATTTCCTTCTACTGAGAGAGATGACGCCGTAGAAATGTCCGTTCCCGCTAAGAAAAGGAAGTGTGAAATATAAGGAAGCACGAGTGTTTGTGACTAAAGTCCTTGCCTGTTACTTTTACTGTTAACTCAATAGTCATGCATTTTAAAGATTTTC
Source organism: Schistocerca serialis cubense (assembly GCF_023864345.2). Classification (NCBI taxonomy): domain Eukaryota; kingdom Metazoa; phylum Arthropoda; class Insecta; order Orthoptera; family Acrididae; genus Schistocerca; species Schistocerca serialis. The sequence goes on from NC_064640.1 coordinate 4,802,474, forward strand.
TTTAGTATTTTAACTGAGTACCATAATTTTAACGCTGTAGACAGTGATTTATCCATACAGAAACACGCTACTGCCTGTTCTAACGTGTCTCCCACCCGTGTCCTCAGAATCCGTCTGTCCTGTGAGTTTATCGTATTTTGCTCTGACCTCTAAGCGATTCGTATTCAGATTAGGATCAGAGGCAATTTGATGGTTAGGAAGGAATCATCTACCCTGATTCACTCAGTGCCCTGCGGACCACCCAGAATGCGTATGCAGCAGGTAGAACCGTTCAGAAAATACAGAACGTCCTTCTCCAGTTGCAGGAAGGTAGGGAATGGAGTCATCATCCCACTGGATATCTGGACACGTGGAGACTCGTGGGAATGAGTTCCGCGATACCGCAGCGAAGAAGGCGTGTACCCTTCCGAAGGTAATTCATTGACCTATCCCTGTGCGTGCCGTGATGTCATTGCTGATAAGGTCCGTAATGCGTCTTTAGGTGGAAGAATGGCTAGGCCTGTTAGATAACAAGCTGCAATCAATAAAAGGGACTATATGGCCGTGGAGCACCTCCCTCCGGCCTGTTAAAAGTGATGAAGTTTGCTTCACTGTTCTTCGACTACGACACAGCCTTCTCAGACGTGAAGAACAACCCATTTGTGATGTCTGTGGCGTGCTGATTACAGTTGGGCACATTTTAATTGAGTGTAGTTTGATAATGACGAGAGTGTAGAAGCTGGTTTATTAGCAGAACTGTGCTCAATTTTATATGGTGACGAGGTGAATGTGGCACTTGTCCTAAGATTTAGTGTTTTGTCTGACGTTCTACCTGAGCCGTCAGGCATAAGATTTTAATGTGTGTCGTGGATAGTCGGTTCATTCACTTCTTATATTAATGATCAGCCAAACATCATTTCCGAACTAGCTGTTCCGTGGCGAATGTGATCTTATGTAGCTTTTTTTAGCACGGTTGCATTTCGTACGTTTTAACCCTATTTGTCTCGTACAGTAATAACCGAGATATTTAGTGCGATAAGCAACAACACCAACAGCAACACAGCTATCTCTGGAACTGCGGATCATAGAGAATCTTAGACTTGTACGTTGGGTAAAGGTGGTGGTAACTTGAGGATGTATACGGAACAACAGTTCATGGATTTTCCGTCAGACAACGTGAATGAGAAAATGATAAAGTGGTAAAAAGTAGACTGTAAGATCACGAGGATTGGTGTTCGGTAATAGTAGAACAGGTTACGAACGCCAGCCGGGGCATCAGTTCAAATAGCCTTTCCGTTATCAGTGGAAGAAGGAAGTTTCCATTATATAACCATTTACAGATAACTATTGCTGCTAACTGTGGACTTCGTTTGTCAGCGGCGGGCTACTCCTTTCTGATCAAGAGGTTTCCTTTTTCTGTATTTTTTTTTTATTATTTTTGTTTTACATTTGTGTGTGTGTGGGGGGGGGGGGGTAGGGGTGGGTGAGTGGGTTGGTGGTGGGTGTGTGTGTGTGTGGGGGGGGGGGGCGAGGGTGGAGTGATGGTGGGTAAGGGGTGGTGGTGGTGGACAGTAGATTCGGGGAAGGGGCTGACGAAACAACACAGTTTTCCATGTAGGACTGCTTCCGCGAAAGGCATAAGTAAGTCTGGCGTCCCATCTACGTTGTTAAATATCAGACTAGAACTGATTAATTCTCTGAGAAACGAAAAAAAAGTTACTGGTGTGCTGTATTAAAAAGAAATTGTTGTAAAACATATCACAGAAGGTATAAATTTATGTGCTGTTGCGCCACCACTTTTATCGAGAATATTGACGAGGTTAAGTAACCAATGCGTCCCATATGTGTCCCGTATGGACGACATAGAAATAATCATACCTGGCGTAGAGAAGCAACTGAGAGATTCGAAAACAAATAAATCAACAGGTCCGGATGGAATCCCAGTTCGATTTTACAAAGAGCGCTCTACGGCTTTGAGCCCTTGCTAGCTCGCTTTTATCGTAAATCTCCCGCCCAGCACAAAGTCACAAGCGACTGGAAAAAAGCGCAGGTGACTTCAGCATATAGAAAAGGAAAACTGCGGACCAGCGAAATTACAGATCAATATTCCTAACTTCTGTGTGCTGCAGAATCCTTGAACATACACTTTCTTAAGACTAAGAGGCTTATGCCCACGAATTAGCATAATTTTAGATAGTATCGCTCGTGCGGAACTCAACTTTCCCATTTCTCAAATGATATACTGAGAACTATCGATGGAGGGCAACAGGCAGATTCAATATTTCTAGATTTCCCGAAAGGATTTCAAACCGTGTCCCATTGCAGGCTGTTAACAAAGGTACGGGCATATGGAATAAGTTTACAGATATGTGAGTGGCTTGAAGCCTTTTAAATAATAGAACCCAGTATGTTGTCCTCGACGGCGAGTGTTCACCAGAAATAAGGAAAAAGTTCGGAGTGACCGAGGAAAGTGCGGTAGGACCGCTGCTGTTCTCTATATACATATATGGTATGGCGGACAGGGTGGGCAGCAGTCTGTAGTTGTTTGCTGATGATGCCGTGGTGTATGGTAAGGTGTCTAACTTGAGTGACTGTAGGAAGATACAAGACGACTTAGACAAAATTTTCGGTTGGTGTGAGGATGACAGCTAGCCCTAAATGTGGAAAAATGTAAGTTAATTCCGATGAGTAGGAGGAACAAACCTTTAATGTTCCGATATAGTATTATTAGTTTCGTGCATGACACAGTCAAGTCTTTTAAGTATCTCGGTGTAACGCTGCAAAGCGGTATGAGGTGGAACGATCATGTGAAAACTGTGGTAGGGAATGCAAATGGTCGACCTCGGTTTATTGGTAGAATTTTAGGAAGGTGTGGTTCATCTGTAAAGGAGATCACATATAGGACGCTGGAGCGACCAATTTTTGAGTACTGTTAGAGTGTCTGGGATCCGTATCAGAAGCAATTCAGAGTCGGGCTGCTAGATTTGTTATCGGTAGGTTCGAACTACGCGTAAGCGTTATGGAGATGCTTCGGGGAATCCCTGGAGTAATGGCGACGTTCATTTCGAGAAACACCATTGCGAAAATTTAGAGAACCGTCATTTGAAGCTGCCTATCGAATGATGCAACTGCCGCCAACATACATTGCACGTAAGAACCACGAAGTTAGAATACGAAACATGAGGGCTCGTAAGGAGGCATACAGACAGTTGTTTTATCCTCGCTCTATTTGTGAATGGAACAGGAGGGGAAATGACAAGTAGTTGTACAGGGTACCCTCTGCCACGCACCGTACGGTGGCTTGCAAAGTATCTGTGTTGATGTAGATGTAGAATGCGTTACATAAAGCTGCCGTCTATCATCAGTATTGTTCATTTTCAACATTTATGATATGATCTTATTAAAACCCTTCTTTGTGTTTCCCGCTAAATGCTAAAATCTTAAAACATCAGACAATTCGGCAATACCTTGGATTTAATGTCACGTACATGTTGAAACTTAAAGAAGGAATGATAGCGTGATGGATGTAGGTATAAGAAATAGTTTCGATCGCATTTTTATCTGATCCAGTATTATGGAAATTACTGTGACTGTGGCAGTTCAGATGAACGTATAGGTATCAGTAACTTAAGCATTTAGTTACAAAAAAAAAAAAAAACCTTATTTCAAATATACACGATTACATATCTGACCCTTCGAGTGTACTGCATGTGACGTTAACAAAAACGATATTATATAGAGTGCACAGAAAAATGTGCAGGTCGCCCACCCTGTCTAGGGGATATTATAATCTCCTATTGTTATTTCTAAATATTTTCTCACGTATAATTTCCTCTGTAACGTCCTGCTTCAGTTCGTTATGGTCTTTGTGTCGAACAGGATCGTCGCTTCTGCAGGGATTTTTGTTAACGGGGAACGAGTTGACAAAGTCACTATACGCCACTTTGAACAGCCAATAACGAGCGAGGGAGTGTAATCACGTGTTGGCTCCCGGCCGCTGCTGGAGCTTCAGACCGAGACAGGACACCCTCCCTGGCTCCATCTTTCATCTAGCTATGGCGTCAACCATCTCCTCTACCACGGGGTGTGTTCCGAACACATAAACTAAATCTTCCCACGGCCAACTTGACTGGGTAATGCCCTCGCAGGGTGACTCGGACGCGTCCAAATATATTCAGTTTCAGCTAATAAATTTATCTGGTTCCAAATTAAATCTTTTTTAACTCTTTTCTAGTTTATTCTGGGCAGGGCCCATTCTGAATGGCATAAAAAATATTACGATGAAAACAAAACATAGAAAATACTCTGAGTTGACGAAAGTCAGGGCATAGAGATATGCACGTACACAGATGGCAGTAGTTTGAAGTACACAAGGTATAAAAGGACAGTGGTTTGGCTGAGCTGTCGTTCTTACTCAGGTGATTCATGTGAATAGATTTTCGACGTGATTATCATTACGGAAATCATTAGGGAATTCAATATTCCAAAATCCACAGTGTCAAGAGTGTGCCGAGAATACCAAATTTTGGGCGTAGCCTCTCACTACGGACAACGCTGTGACCAACGGCTTTCACTTATTATTTTAGGCGACAACCTACAGCACGAATATATTTTAAGAAAGGCATGTTCAATTTGCTGTATAGAATTTTACACATATATTCTGATCACTTTAGGTTTTCAGCCATCATCTAGTGACTATCCCAAATACAAGGAAGGGAACAAAGATATTACTGACGAAAAACACACAATCCATAGCTGTTGAGTACTGAAACATCATACCTGAAGATAATCGAAAAAAAGTACTGATTTAAGTGTCAGGAAGTCATTTCTGAAAGTATTCGTATGGAGTGTAGCCATGTATGGAAGTGAAACATGGACGATAAATAGTTTGGACAAGAAGAGAATAGAAGCTTTCGAAATGTGGTGCTACAGAAGAATGCTGAAGATTAGATGGGTAGATCACATAACTAATGAGGAAGTATTGAATAGGATTGGGGAGAAGAGAAGTTTGTGGCACAACTTGACCAGAAGAAGGGATCGGTTGGTAGGACATGTTCTGAGGCATCAAGGGATCACCAATTTAGTATTGGAGGGCAGCGTGGAGGGTAAAAATCGTAGAGGGAGACCAA